>NC_143018.1:18034539-18109539 GCF_055824585.1 Amblyomma mixtum
GCTGCTTCCCAAAAATAACGGAAGTACATTAAATACTTCTGATAATTAATTACTTCAAGATTACTTGTGAAGCTTAATGTAATGTAGAATGACCGAAAGTTGGGCTAGTTGGATTGAACTATACATCATAGCACTGAAGAATGAAGATAAGTGAGAAGAGGACAATACAGGCGCCATCTTTCAACTGAAGGTTTACTCACGCGAAAAAGGAAATATATACAAACAAAAATAGAGGAAAGAGAATCAGAGGCAATCTGACACAAGACTAATATTAGAAATTCGCTCTCCAGTAGTGCGATATGATATGAAATGTGCGCTGCCTCATCCAGGCGAGCTGCAGTGCGGACGCAAAACTGAATCTGAAATAAGTTTTGCTAACTTGGAATCCTTAGAACGTATTTCAGCATTTAAAAAATCAAAAGTGCGCAGCTATGAGTAAATAACGTGCCGGTACCAACTTTGTTGCGTACGATAGTAACATTTATTGACCGCATCTTCTCGGCTTATCAGCGTAGCGGTCCCAGTCATAGGAACGAGGCGTAAAATTGCGATGACGGCGGCCGCGACCCTGCGGCTCCAAACGGTGGCGCCTTGCAAGGCACCTGGTGCAGTACCGTGCCGAAAGCCCGGCATCTATGCTCCGTTTCATACATACCAGTCAACGCTGCCAAAGGTACGAAAGTAGTCCGCTGCAAAAAACAAGCGAAATGTATCCGTCCGCCTGGCTTCGTGGCTTAGTGGTAAGAAGCTCGTGCCTGTCCATTTTATAAGGGGTCAAAGCTCGACTCCCGGCTTGGCTGGTTTTTTATTTTTCTTAAAAGATTCATGAGGTAGAAACTCGAAACTGTCGAACTCAAATACCTACTTTCAAAAACACAGCGCTGTTTACTTGTTTCGAAGCGAAAAGGCAGTGTAGTGTACGGCATACATACGATGTAACTTGATTGGATGGCGTTGAGTGCAAAGCTGTCATATTTAACATTGCGAGAGCTAGATATTGTCACCTTGCTAGGTCGTTTTTGCGGTGATCTTATTCCGGTAGAGAGACCTCCTTTCTTGAACCTCGCAACTGTCCGAGGGCTCACCCCGGTCATCTCGCCCACAGTTTCGAGAACTTCACGCACAGTCTTCTCCGGGAAGCGCTTCCTTACACTAGAGTAAACGTTGACAATCACCTGCTTGCAGTCTTTCGAAAATTTCGGAGACTTCAGCTTGGAGAATAGCCGAGCAGGAGATGTTTTTGAAGCCGCAGTGGGCGAAGAAAGCAAGCGAGTAGGAGATAGCGGTGCAATTTTTGCGCACTCAGAAACAGAAAGACGAAAGCAGACGACATCACCGGCCAGCCTAGGTGTGAAAACCTGATACAGGAGGAGCCGGAAAAAAACCCAGAAAACTAAGGCACTCTGTTTTGAAGAACATAAAAAAAGCAATCTTTTTGCAAAATAAAACACTTTTATTATTATACTACAATATCGACCAACATTAACTTTAATTTTCAGTTCATTACTCTTTTCACTTTCGACGCACTGCATTACGATACGGACTAGGAGCGCGGACAGGCGCCGCAGCCTTCGCTGCGTAGCTGCGTTTGCTATGTATGAAACGGAGTATATCATAGACTTTCTTACTATTACCTAGAGGGAAAGCTGGCGGCGCTGCGCTTCAGCCACCATGGACGCTCAAAGCATCATGGGGCGGTAGGCTACTTGTTGCGAGACAGTCGTAGTTTTTCAGGAACACGGAGTGTCATTACTAAGATGTTTCATTCCGAAAACGCTGTTCGTGTATGCGCAGACGACTTTCGCGCGAACGCAGTGTGCAAAATTCATAGTAGTGAAAACGCGATGACACACGACGCCAATAAAAGGTTTTACTCTTCCGAAATGCCATTACAAAACCTCTTAAAGTACCTAAGCAACAACATTTTTTTTTTGAAAACATATTTACTTTTGAAAGTGCGCCTGTTATTTACGAAATATTAGTTTTTGTAGTGTTCATCACTTGGCCAATAGGAAAGCTAGTCATCTCTTATTTTGGGCAAACTTTACACTTAAATGCTTTTCTGCTCGTTTGTTGCAATCATTAGACAAGATATTGAATATTACGACATTCGTAGTTATCGAACAGCTTTATTTTTCTATTATTTTTTGGCCAAAAGTTGCAGTTCCGCAACAAGTAGCTCACCGCCCCATGATGCTTTGAGCGCCCATGGTGGCTGAAGTGGTCTCGAGGGGTCGCCATGCAAACTCCCATAGACGGGCCACCAGCTTTCCCTCTAGGTAATAGTAAGAAACTCTCTGGAGTACATATCCGCGGGGCTCCCCACCAGCCATGCCACCAGCCTCCAGGGACGGCCGGACTTCGCGGAGACTCGTGGAAGGCGAAGCCGTTCGCGGGCAGCCACTGTGCGACGAAGATCAGCCGCGTCACGACGATGTAGCACGTGGCGGCGATCCAATACCTCCTAGAAAGACTTCTTTCTAGGAGGTATTGGGCGATCACCGCCAGGACGGCGAAAATGAGGCACGCAAGCGGCATGCTCACGGCGTCCCGCTGGACGGAAGGGAATACGCCGTCCGGGGTGGAAGGCCGCGGCGAACGGCGGGGCTCATCTTCACTGCGCGGCGGCTCTCGTCGCAGCTCCGTTTCGTCCGCGGACTCCTCCGGCAACCCGTGGTTCGCGGCCTCGGGGATGTTCCCATCTTCCGCCGAGCGACTCCTGTCATTCGCCGTAGGCGATGCCGTTCGCACCGGGGTCCCCATTGATAGCAGACGGGACATGTGCGTCTTTTCAGGACCACTGCGATCTTGTTCTCTGGAAGTGGATCGCGCGGCTCGCGCGAGGCACGAGCCGGCGCCATTCTGATTATCATCCACTTTCTCCGTCTAATAAAAGCCGCGTTCGTTCTCTTGTAAACTATGGAAATTACCAAATCAGGCTTCCTGGCGGGAACTCTTCGTTCTCGCACTATTGCTTACTAAGCCAGTGTACTATAACGCAAATTATAAAAGGAAGAACACCTTTCGGATGGTAGTTGCATAGTGACCCGATATTCGGCGTCGAAGACGACGACGAAGACGAGATGGGTACAGCGAGTAGAAGCCAGAGACGGAAAGTAATTTTATGAACGGAGAGCAGAAACGAGAAACACATCACAGCGCCTCTAGGGTACAAACAAACAAACATATTACCAAACATAAGAGTAGTGACGGAAGGAAAAAACAAATGAGCGTAAAATGCCTTTGTGGGCTTTTATTAGACGGAATTAGAATTTCACTTGTACCGGGGACAGTGAAAAGTTTATTAAAGCGGACTTTGGCTTCGAAGGTAAAACGTTTCTTTCGAAAGTCTCAGCGCTGACTACATTTTCGCGCCAGCGGCGGGCCAGCAGAAGTTGGTAGCTGGGCAGGGGGAGGGGCAGCCAGTGGTTCCACGAGGCTCGGTGGATGGTTGGTTGGGGGATGCTCACCACACATTCCCAGACCATGACGCAGGGAGTCTGGGAGCCCGCGCATAAGCTACAAGTTGGAGTTGTGTCGGCGGAGAGGCGGGCTCATCGGGTCTGTGGCGTCAGAAAAATGTCTGTATGTAGCTGCCGATATAGGACAGCTCCTTTTCTCGACAGTGTACGCTGAGGGGAGGGGGGTGTTCTCAGGTGTCTAGGTGGCCCAGTGGTCTGCCCGTCTCGGCTGCGGGAGGTGGTTGGTTCGAAACCCACCGCCGGACACCCACCGGTAAAAATGGCTACAAGCGTCCACCGGCCTGACGCTCGGCTTTTTTCTGTGGTGTACGTTTGGGAGAAGCTCCGTAAACCCCGCTGCGGCCCTCGCAGGCCGAGCCCAGTTTCGAACGCACTCGCAGCCTGCTAAAGGTGGTGCCCTTCGGGCAAAAGCAGTTCGAATGCCAGTAGACAAGCGCAACGGCCTTTCCTCATAAGTGCCGCCGCGGTGGCTCAGTGGCTATGGTGCTCGGCTGCTGACCCGAAAGACGCGGGTTCGATCCCGGCCGCGGCGGTTGAATTTCTTTGGAGGAGAAATTCTAGAGGCCCGTGTACTGTGCGATGTCAGTTCACGTTAAAGAACCCCAGGTGGTCGAACTTTCCGGAGCCCTCCACTACGGCGTCTCTCATAGCCTTAGTCGCTTTGGGACGTTAAACCCCATAAACTAAACTAAACTTTCCTTTTAAGTGAGGACAAAGCAGCCCTTCCGGTGGGAGAAACTCCCTTAGTGCCTACACACTGACGCCTGCAGTTCTGTCCACAGAGCGCAGAACTCGCGCACTGATCCACTGGTACACAGCAGGATCATCCGCATAAAAAAAAACACCTCCAGTTTTTACTGCTGCTGATTCTCCTGCTGTGAGCCAGTGGATGAGTGCGAGTGTCAGACGCTGAGGAAGTTTTTCCCTGCGCAAGGGCTGCTTGGTCCTCAGGTCAGTTGTTCCCGTAAAGAAAAAATGTTTGTGCAAGACCTGTTCCGCTCTACGGACGGAAAGGCGAGGTACAGTGTGGTCGAACGCTTGTATTTCAAAGCAAATATTTTCGCCATCTCATGGTTGTTTTCAATAACCTGACTCTACCAAAAGCGTTTTCGATGCCACGGGTCACTTCAAAATCTTCCTGCGCACGAAAACAATTGTTCAGCGCCCCACTCAGATCAAGCTGAGAATTTCTAAAGTGGAGCATGCACAAAGGTTGCCTCCTGCTCATGCCGATCCTCCATTTTAGGCGAACTCACCTTCACCTTCGTTGTCACCTCCGCTGCGTCGGAGAAGTCATCAGATACTGCAACTCCGAGAGCTGCGTGATCGTTGTCTTTGCAGCCTTTCGACCTACTCAGATTGAGTAGCGATCAACGTCTGCAGGGCCATCGTAGACGAAGCCGATGAACTGCCCTTTGTATTCCAGTCCAGCGACCGTTTTGAGTCTTTTATCGTTTGCTCCCGGGAGTGAGAAGGCAGTTGTTAGCTACCTACAGGAGAACTATCAACAGGTCATCGTTTCTCTACCTCTTAGTTTCCCCGTACACTCGCCCGAGTTTCGTACTTCTGAGCGGGGGCAGCGGATGAATAATTAATTCAAAATGGCCCAATCGCAAGAGATTCTGAATAGGAGATCACCATAAACTAATTCGGTATTCATGATCATGAACTGAAAAAGAAAAGTCACACTCGAGATAATTCTACGAACAATCATAGCCCCTGACCATTGGCAAGCATATTTCATTAGGAAAGTGGTATATAACACCAACACAAGCGTAGTTGGGTTGTAAGACAGGACTCCAAAATGAGGTCCCTCAAACCGAAAGTCTTCATTCACACCCCTTTGCTTTATTTGGAATTTTCAGAGGATCTTTGATGCCGGAGAAGTTTTCCGTAACTGAGAGCACAGGCATTCCCCTGGTGGCTAGCAAGGATTTTACTCATCATCGTGTTTGTTACAATTATGGAACAACGCTCAAATGAGATGGAACATTGATTTTAGCTTATCGTTCCCCCTCTGATAACAACAAGAAATTCATTAAATACGTGAGTGGTGTTCTTCATTGTGTTTCACGTTTGAAACCTGCCGTTCTCTTGACCAAGATTTTAATATTGACCTACTGACAACGGCAGGTTTCAAGACAAAAACATATTGAAGAACACCACTCACATATTTAATTAATTTCTTTGTGCTATCAGAGGGGGAAGGATAAGCTAACGCAATCAGTGTCCCGTCACATCGGGCAGTCGATCGATAGTGGTAGCAAACATTCGAAAACACAGGAAAAACTGCGTACAAGAGATTAACTTTAGCATAAACTCTCACCTCACATTCGAAACTTTCTGTCAAACCCTTGAACTTTTTAGATCCCACGATACTAATTTACTTTCGGCCTGCAAACATTTGTCCGTGAAAGCCAAGAAGTGAAGTCTGTAATCAAAAGAATCTAGTGTCATCTCGATTCAGAAAACTTTTCTTAGTTTTCTCATGTTTACACAAAATACTGACACCTTTTCTCTCGCCTTAAAAACAGGGCTGTGCATAAAACAATGGAAAGATTCAGTGTCATGGTACAATGTGCCGCATAGTCCCGATATCCGGAGAGACAAAGTCAATAGAATCATCGTGCATACGGAACCGCATCAGTGAATATTGCATCTGCTTTGCTTTCAAGATACGGCTGCACAAATTAGATTTTGTTTGGTTTATGGGGTTTAACGTCCCAAAGCAACTAAGGCTATGAGAGACGCCGTAGTGGAGGGCTCCGGAAGTTTCGTCCACCTGGGGTTCTTTAACGTGCACTGACATCACACAGCACACGGGCCTCTAGAATTTCGCCTCCAAAGAAATTCGGCCGCCGCGGCTGGGATCGAACCCGCGTCTTTCGGGTCAGCAGCCGAGCACCATTTCATTTCATATATTTGTCCCTTAAAGGCCCGAAGGCATTACATAAGGGGGGGGGGGGGGGGGGGGCGCTGAGCCACCGCGGCGGCCGGCTGCACAAATTAAACGGGTTACCACTTGTATCGACACCACTCCTGAGGAAATCGGACCTGAGGACATACGTTTCATCAGCGCATGAATTTGCGCTAGCAGATCTGACATGACTACAATATTACCGCAAAAATGCGTTTTCGTCTCATCTTTTCTGTCCGTCAAAGTTTTATTGTGAAAGCATTACTTCGCGAAGTATAACTAGCTTCCTAGACCTGCCATTGCATTTTCGCCCCAAACACGTATGTTGGGCGTACCATCCCAGGGCCAAGAAATCTTTGCTTGATTACTCATCTGGCCACTCCAAAGTCGTAAAAATGGGATAGTCACTTCCTGTCTTAAGGCGGCCGTGTTCAAGTCGTGCCCACATGTCATGAACGAAAGTGTTGCATTTCAGTTGGAAAGGCTGAGACAGAGTGGGTGCCCTCCGCAAACAATGGTGGAAGCCTGCGGGAGGTTGTCAAGGTGGATCAACGCAGGTTCGAGGCCCAAACTCCGGGAAACAGACCGGCGAAGGGTCGCCGTTATACCGTACATGCACAGGTTGGCGCATGGGCTGAAGATCCTAGCCGGACGTTACAGCGTTTCTGATGTGTTTTCCCCCCCTAGAAAGTTGGCTTCAATCTGTTCCCAGGTGAGCAGCCGGAAGGAAGGAGGCGGCAGAAGGAAAGGAAGAAAAAATGAGTGCAGTATCAAGCACACAGCCCCGTTCGTTCCCTGTGCCAGGGGAGTTGTGTTTAAGCTTCCGCTATCCTGTGGTTCGATGTACATCTGCCAACAGGGCGATGTGTCAACCAACGATCAGGTGAACACCGAAGATTACTCAGGGGAGATTCCCTTGACAACCTCCCAAAATATTGCCGCACTTGTAATGCCGGTGATAAGAAGCTGCAGTGTAAACCGCTCTTTGACCAAGCAACAATTCTGTTCAGGCATAGAGACCAACTTGCGCGGGAACTCATGGAGGCGTTTCATATGCGTATCAGCGGAGATAAATGCATCAGCCAGACTTCCGTCCGCTTCTCTGATAGGGAGTTCCGATTTTTGGCAAAATCACTGGGGTACACAGGAGGTGGCATGTGATGTTCTTGATGTCAGATTGGTATGATTCATTTTGTTTTTCCTATCTCTATGTGCTTGTGTTTCGGAATAAATCTTCAGTTGTGAGTTAGCGCTCGTTCTTGTCTGTCTTGCTTTGTCCTCGTTTTTTCTGCGCAAATTTTTTCAGTATGTATAACTAGCTCACCGAGTTTGCGTTAAATTCGACCTTGAAGGTGACCTTGGCAAAGCCAAGCATAGCTCAGCCCCTGCAGAAATAAAATAAAAATTGCTCTGACTGGGTTTCGAACCCTTGGTGGCGAGAACAAATGAGCTTCTCTGGTCACTGCACGAGGGCACTATATGCTATCACCGTAGGCGATCACTCCTCGTGTTTAACTGCTACAAAATCTCGCGCTGTGCATTGCACAATCTCGTCTTCGACTTTCACCTGCGGCGCGAACAGATAGACCAGCTTAACTTCATAGGCACTTAACCTAAGTTTATTGCAGCCAGAGGTGCCAACGACCGAGCAAAACAAAACCATGAGTCAACAAATGATTTCGCACGACTACTCGGTTGAGGCACGTCAAAACTCTGCCACATTTTACGAGCTACGGCGAGCTACGCGGTACCACAATCGAGGCCTGCGTAGCTCGTAGAATGTCCGTGGGGCACCTGCCTTTCCACGGGGCACGCAAGAAAGGCGCACGCTCCAACTCTAAACGCGTGCGCTGGCGATGAAACCGCGCTCTCAATGTGCGAAGTGCAGTTTTGCCAGTATTAGTTGACCGCGAATCACCGCACGCTGGTCCCCAAACTCGAACAAGGTGTCGTTGGGAGGCAGCTGGTCTGCGGGGTGGCGAGTTCGTCATCCCGTTGTTTTCCCACGACGCCGCAGCGACCCGCCAACCACTGCACGCTATTGACACATCCGCGTTCTGCAAAGCGTTCGATGGTCTCTCTGAATACGCACAAGAGCTGCGGACCACAGTCACGGTTCTACTGGCTGCGGAGGACGGAGCGCTGATCGCAGAGTAGGGCGCTCCTATGCGGTAAGACGCCGTTGCTTGCCCGCCGCGGTGGCTCAATTTTTAGGCCATTTCTCAGAAACAAAGAATGTCCTACTCAACTAGAAGCATTTATATCACTATTGTGGTCACCGCACAAGTGTCTGTGGCTCCATTGAAGGCGCGCCATTCGTTCGAAATGCCGCACGAGTCCGCTGTCTATGATGAGCCAGAAGAGATAGCGTTGATCTCGTTACTAATAGCTGCCGGTAATCCGCCTACGTCCAGACCTGCGTCGACGACAGCAGAGAGACACAAGTTCTGCAGCGTAGGTGCTTAGTGCAACACGTTCAGGTCAGTTATCGGCTTTTCATCTTCAGAAACGTCGTTTTGTTCTCTGTTGAAATTGTTGCCACGGAAAACTAACATCCTTTCTCCCATCACGCTGCAGCCGGCCGAGTGCCTAGCAGACGGGCTCAACACACGTGGCGTCACTTCGATCCAACAGGACTTCTGGATGTCATACTTATGCATGTCTGCGCAGTAGGCACCCAGCTGTCCGTTGCACCACCAAAGATAGAGCTCTTCATACACGAAGGCACAGTGACGTTTGCGACCTTTGGGCCGCATGCCTTCCCCTCTTGGGTGCACCCACATCGAGGTGGTGGTTTCGAGATAATGCAAGGAATTATCGTACCGGTCGTTGATCTTTATGCTGAACGCCTGGCAACCTGAAACATACATTCGGTTTCCGACCCCGGACGCCGTGTGCAAGCAGCGGCTAGCCGGGGCCTCTGCACTGGTCGGAACGCGATGCCACGTCAGGCTCTGCAGGTCAAGATAATATACACGATGTGAGAATTCCGGGTCCAGGAAATCAAACACTGTACATCCGTTCACCCACAACGCAAGCAGAGAAGATGCTCAGTGTCGGAACTTGGCCGCAGATTCTCCGGGCGGCTCCATGTCATAGCGAGGGTATCGAACCTGTATATATGCCGCCAATCCGCGACCTTAAGTCCGAAAGGATCCCCCACATGTAGGCGCAGTGGTCGTAGGCGACAACGCAGTGAACGACAAAGTTAAGGGGATCGTCGTCGAGGTGCACCTTAGTCAGCGGCATACCCCATCTGTACGTTGCGGGGTGGAAGATGTATACGCCGAATTGGCTGCGTAGGATTCCATTCCTGTATTCATGGCCGTTGGAGAGCAGGCCGAACGACTTTGATGGTGACAGCCATTCCGGTGGCGGCTTCTGGAACCCGGTTCAGCCGCACAGGTCACATCGTGCAGTGGTGATCAGTCCTCTCAGAAGTGAAGCCCGGTGTTAGTTTTTCCTTACTGCTAACGGCAAGCACTAGGAAGGAACAGATCTCGTAACCGTTGTTTTTCTTTGTTTCAAGCCTGTCTTGGTTTTAGTGTGATAGCTTTTATGACACAGTTTGATGGTAAGATGACGTAGCAACTGTTTCTTGGGTTACACGAAGAAGACAGAGAGAGAAAGGCCGTAAAAAGGCTTGCGGAGCGAAAAGGTGGACACGAGGAGGGCAGAGAGGGCGCTGTGCACTGTGTGGCGCAGGTGTGTGTGTCACCGAGACACATTTTTCTTCGCTACAGCCTAATTCATTCTGCGATGTGGTGGCGGGAAGCGCTAGGAATATTTAATCCCTTGACAGCAAACGCCTTCTGTGATTGCTTCAGAAACCACGGAACTGTAGACCCAGCGCACATACAAGGTTTGCGGTGCTCGTAAGATTGCGAACACAAGCGCAGAGTCTGCGAAAACCTGCATAGACGGGCTCCTGAGGTCACAAAGAAATGCGAACATCACCATTAGGCAGCCAGGAAGCAGGTTTATGTTTTTACCTTCCCATCATGCTTGCTTCCATTTTTACATGAATATAGTGTTTCAGTCCCCCATCGTCTCCTTTACTCCGGTTGATCGTCGTTTCTAATTCGGCCATCCACGTAGGCTCTACCATTTTATTCTCTCATCTTCGCCTTTACTGTCGATTCTGATGAATATTTATGGCGCTAGGTCATCTGTGGCTGAAGAGCGCCATGGCACAAAGCTGCCTTGTCTATTCAAGCTGGCGTCACAGACACATTTTCCGAACATTTCACACCAGCCATCGTGGGATGGCTTGTCGAGAATGTATCTGGCGTGCGCAGTGCACTGGAGCGCTCTCGCATCAGTGTAAATAAGCTGTCGGGATGCTTCAAATACTGGCCAGCATGCCGTCGATTGCCTTCAATATGATTACACCCTGATACGACCTGTTACACAAGCTTTGAAGAATTCTATCGGCTCAGGTTCACGACATATATACCGATCGGATGCTACCAGATCGAAATTAGACTGTACATAGGGAAAATAGGACCATAATTATCAGGCTATAAAATCAGTGAACATTTAATGCAGCGTCAAAGTGAGGGCAGACAAGCGGAAATAAGTGACAACTATTTGGCTTTCTGAAGTCATCGCGAAACACGCAAGTTGTTTCCGGATAAGAGCTGAAATCGACGCCTACCGCCACATATCTCTATCTACCATCTGCTTTTAAAAGCATGACCAGCAGGTGCTGCGCGGTAAAACTAGAATTGAACACCAGCTTCATGCCGAAGTGACGGTAATGCGACTCGCTTGAAGAAACCACCGGGCTGGAGTTGAATCGATTTCAGTGAATAATTGTTCATTCAGAAAATTTGTTCCCTTTGTTATTTAAGAAAAAGTGGTGGCACCGGGCGACATGAATATATACAAAATACTAGCGACTTTCTTGCTTGCGCGAAAATCGAGCACAGAAGGAAGGCGCTCTTTGCGTATAAAAGAAGGGTTTATTACTGCGTCAAGTAGTGGCGCCGAAGTTGCATCATCACCGCACCAGCAAGATGGCTTCGCCGAAGGCACTCAGTTTGCATGAGATGCAGCATCTGTCATCGACTGCGATGGGTGAGAAGTGATAGCGTAGACCTTTTCTCTAATGAAAGGTGGTAAGGGGCGTAGATCCAGCCGTGCATCAATCACTGCAAGTAAGCACAGGTTCTGCAGTGTCGGTGCCAAGTGCAACACGTGGAGATCGGTCAGCGCCCTTCGCTCCTCAGCAACCTGCCCCTCATCCTGGTTGGGTGCCGGCCCAAAGCCACCGAAGATAAACACTCGTTCACCCATCACTGAGCAGCCATGCCAGTACCTGGGAGATGGTGGTGAGCCACATGGCTTCACTTCGGTCCAACGCGACGTCACGGGGTCGTACTTGTGTATATCTGCAAAATAGGTCTGCAGCAAATCGCTGTACCCTCCGAAAATGTACAGTTCTTCGTTGTACACGAAGGCTGAATGACCTCGCCGACACACAGGGGGAACTCCTTGTACCTGTGGGCGTACCCATGAAGAGGTGGTGGTCTCTAGGTAGTATAACGAGTTGTCTACGCGAGTTGGATGGAAAGGATATCCTAGGCGGCCCCCAAACACATACATGCAGGTCCCGATGGCAGACGCAGTGTGGAAAGCACGCCGAACGGGCGCTTCTCCGCTGGTGGGGACACGATTCCACTGCAGGGTATCCAAGTCAAGGACCCGGATATACTGCGAATGATCCAAGACGCCGAAGATATACTTGCGGTGACCCACAACACAAGCTGTGCTGCCGTACATCGATGGCGGCGCCTCACCGGCCACCTCGGGGCGGCTGCATGCCATGGTGCTTGTGTCGAAGCGGTAAAGGACATTCGGGGCTGGCCAGTTGGGCGGGCCGCCCCACAGATACGCGCAGTGGCCGTACGCAACAACTGTCTGGAAGGAAATGGGAATCGGCCCGGCGTCGGGAAGTTGCGTCTGCACCATATCCCACCGGCGCGACGCCGGGTCGAAGATGAAGACGTGGAGCAAGTTCCATGCCCTGTGGTAACTGTCGAACGAGTAGACCTTGCCGTTGATGTGTACAGCCCTGTGCGTGACATGCTCTGGAACGCCGTTCAGCCGCACCGTCCACATCCTGCAGATACAGCTGCTTCTGTGAGAAACAAGGCTAGCTTATTCCAGCGATGGTGGCGGCGTAGTAGAGCTACTTTTTGAAACAGCGATATGGTGATCTGTAATCGCGGCGTGAGCGGACATAGTGCGTCGACGGGTGACTATTTCCATTAAATTCTGGAATACTTTTGTCATTTTATGACACTAAAACGAATGAATGTTCGAAAAAAAACATGTACTGTTACTGTCACCAAGATTAAAAGCTCGAAAAGCCGTTATAAAGTGCGCGTAAGTGGTCAAGAGGCTGTTCTGCCATTACGGGTTTGTTTCAGAGCGAATTACCTTCTTGACGCCGCGAGATACGTGGTTAACGCTTTCCAATCAAGAATTTCGTTTAGTTGATTGGTCACGTCAGTCGCATTGATAGGGACTGAATATCTGCCGGCCCTAAAAAGAAACGTGAAATATATATTGCTTAAATCCTGCGGAACATTTTTCTTTCGTTTCGCACGTGTTTGGTGGCCGCCTTATCTTCTAGCAGGTGTATAGTATCGGTGTCATGCATTCCCTTCGTGAGCAACAACCCTTCTGTTCAACCCGCTTCTTTCGGGTCAGCAGCCCGGAAGGCGCGGCCAGGATCGAACCCGCGTATTTCGGGCGGCTGACCCGAAAGACGCGGGTTCGATCCCGGCCCGCGGCGGCCAAATTTCGATGGAGGCGAAATTCTAAAGGCTCGTGTACTGTGCGATGTCAGCGCACGTTAAAGACCCCAGGTGGTCGAAATTTCTGGCGCCCTTGACAACGGCGTCCCTCATAGTCTGACTTGCTTTGGGACGTTAAGCCCCAATAAACCAACAAACCACCAACCTGGCCGAGAGATGAAAATGTGGCGTGGATGGTCGGGATTTCACCTTTGCATTTCATCTTCTAGCAGGAATTGCCTAATGTGGGTCAATTCCTATAGCTGTTGCCGATGAACTGGAAACATGTGATTTTAGTCATTGTGCCTTCCATATATACCTCTAAATAAGTTGCTTTGGACGAAAGGAAATTTTGCACTATTGTCTCACTTCTAGCTGGACACTCCAACTGCGCCGTGAGGGAAGGGAGGAAGGTGGGAGTGAAAGATTTGGATTGTGGGGGTTAAACGTTCCAAAGCGGCTCAGGCTATGAGGGACGCCGTAGAGTGGGGCTCCGGAAATTTCGAACACCTGGGGTTCTTTAACGTGCACTGACATCGCACACTACACGGGCTACTATAGTAATATCGTATAACTGCTTAGCCTTCTGTGTGTTTTCTAACCTTTCTTCGAATCGCTACATTAACTGTATGACCAGTAATGCTAACTGTTCTCTAGGTTACTTGGAACAAAATTTCTTGTCTCTATATTCCTTTACCTACAACGTTACAAATCACTTGTTCGTTCTAAACCTGAGAATGCGGCCTCAGTATGGCACCCTGGTCTTAATTTTCTAGTAAGCTACGAGCTTAATAAGAATCGGTCTGCTCGTTACATTCTCAACTGCTGTCATCGTACCAGCAGCACCCCTAATATGAAAACTAATTTGTACCTTCCTCTATTGTAGTTACGTAATCAAATTCTGCGGCTGCGTTTGCTTCATAAAATATACTGCTAGAAAAAACTTTACGATATTTTGATTCAGCGGCCCATTAACACATCGCGCCACTTGCACCGCTGTGAAAAATTTGCAGTTTTTTAATGATACACGAATGCTTTTTATCGCTCATTCCTGCCTCGTTCATTTCAGGACTGGAACCACTATCATGACGACCTAGTTTCAAAAGCATATATTAATTCGTTTACAAGTGCTTTAACAGATGGTTAAAGTGTTACGAATATGCAATATTTCCACACTATATATTGTTTTTGATTGAAACCATTGTATTTACGTCTGCGTTTTCTCTTCTTCCTCTGATTTATGCCATGAGATAAAGCATCACGTCCGCGAAGCATACGTGTAAAGTGCTATCAGGACTTCGCACATGACTATTATCAGCGGTGGATAACATGCTCTCTAGACTTCTGACATCAGCCCTTTGTCTGCGGGTGTTGCCAAGGGCGGCTCAGTGGCGAACATGCCGGACACGAGAGCAGGACCATTACTGCGGCACGTGTGCAAGGCACGTGTGCCATTACCTCACCCTCCCTACCCAGAGTGAAGCAAGCTCATTTCATTCTGGGTAGGGAGGGTGAGGTAATGGCACACTTGCCTTGAATGGATGATTGCTGTTTCTTTGTTTTCTCTAGTTTTACGCCTGTGAGTGGCAACAGTGTATCTGGGTTTGACAAGACGCTTTTGCGCATATTTGTGTAAAGGTATAAAATGGTTGCCTACGTGTGAATAAAATTCAGTTGTAAGTTCAGGGCCGTCAGTCTGTTTCACCTTGTCCTCCGTCCGTGTTCTTAAGCGCTGGTTTTTTACGATTCATCACCACCAACTCGCCCAATCCTCAGTTCTTCTGCAAACAGGAGCAGGGACAACGGGCAAGCTTGTTTCAGGGAGCACCGTATGCGGACTGTTTGTGGGAGAGGGCGATTCTCAATAAAACACGAGGAACAGTTTTTGTGGCAAAGGCGCATCCCAGTCGGAAGACTTTAATCAAGATTGACGTGGTTTACAAGATAATAAAGAAACGGATAACACATGCGATCAAATGGCTTTTCCAGGTCGACTTGCGCCTGTGTAATTGTTCGTGAGCGCCACTGCGATACTTCAACACCGTACGCACTGCATGTAAATTAAGCCACATGTCTGGAGAGGTTCATTCAAAGTAGGCATTGAAAGCTGTAGAAAATTTGAGAGAGCTCAAGCGAGAATCTTATAAACAACGCGAGAAAATTCAGGGGCACTTTGGCTCTCCAAAGTGCTGGAAGGCAAAAGACTTTCCTGGCGCACTGTTTGGCGTTGCAAGACTATTATGCGAAGCATACTATTTAGCTACCACTTCAGCCCTTCACCGTGGTTATGCGCCTCCAAATCACGTGATACATGATGTCACACCACGTGACACGATGACGTCACGACAGTAGAGAAACAGGGGCGCACCTCGCGCCGTCGCTGTGGTTGTGCGCCTCCAAATCACGTGACACGATGATGCCACACCACGTGACACGATGACGTCACGGCAGTGGAGAAACGGGGGCCCACCTCGCGCCGTCGCTGTGGTTGTGCGCCTCCAAATTACGCGACACGATGATGCTTCGCATTCTCCAGGCTTAACCAAGTTAAGCCTCAGCCATTTTTTGCGGTATACTAGTGCTTTATTTGACTACACACATTGACTACACCTTACAACTACACACTCTGACTGCCGACTTTGACTGCTTCTCTAGCACGACTGTCTCTCTGCTTCGATGAGTTCGGTTGTATCCATGGCTCTGTTCGCAGTAATGAGGTATGTAATGTGGTCAGCCACGGACGCCTTACGCCCGCTTTCGGAGCGGACGACAACTATAATATTAGTTGTCGCGCGCTTCAAAAGGTGGCGTCAGGCATCCGTGGGTGACCTCATTACTTCGAATCCGCGCACTGTGACGTCATAACCATTTCGACCAACCGAAAAGCGTGACAGCTCTGCTGGCAACCTTCTGTTGCCAACGATGAGTCATTAAGGGCTTTCGCCTTAAAACGTGAAAGCTTCGTAGCCATCTGCCTATCGCAGTTCTTCCTTTTCGTCAGTGTCCGGTGTTGAGAGAATATGACTTCTGTCAATGAATGTAGCAAAAATCGAACATCAATGCTCGTCTAAAAAAATTCACAGTTTATTCGCAATATCACATTTTATACTCTCACCTTCACGTTTACTGTTGACTGTGATGAATTTTTACGGCGCAAGGTTATCTGCGGCTAAGGAGTGGCATGGCACAAATTTGCTTTGTCTATTCAAGTTGGTGTCACAAACACATTTCCCGAACATTTCACCCCAGCCGTCGTTGGATGCCTCATCGAGAGTATGTGTCGTGCGCGGTGCGCTTGAGCGCTCTCACGTCCGCATAAATAAGCTGTCGAAAAGCTTCAAATACTGTCCAGCGTGTAGTCAATTGCCTTCAATACGATCTCCACCTGATGCGATCAGTTACCCAAGCTTTGACGAATTCTATCCGCTCATGTTCAAGACATAGATACTCGTCGAGTGCTGAGGGCATACATGCTGAAGGCAGACATGCGCAAATAAATGATAACATATCGGCTTTCTGAAGTAATCACAAAACACGCAAGTTGTTTCCGTAGAAGATCTAAAATCGGCGCCTACCGCCACATCCAGCACCTAAGTCTGCCTACAGCTTTGAAAAGGATGACCACCAGGGCTACGCGGCAACCTAGACTTCATCGCGAGCTTCAGGCCGAAGTGACGTTGATGCGATTCTCTTCAATCAACCACCAGGCTGGAATGGAATCAATTTCAGAGAATAGTTCTTCGTTCGGAAAATTTGTTCTTGGTAATATTTGAAAAAAAAAAAGTGCCACCTCAGAGATTCATGAAATAAACAAAACGCTAGCGACTTTCTTACTTCCGCGAAAATCGAGCACTAAAGGAAGGCGTTCATTGCGTATAAAAGAAGAGTTTATTGCTGTGTCAAGTAGCGGCGCCGGAGTTGTATTATCGCCGCACCCCCAAGCTGGCTTACGCCGAAGGCACTCCATTTGGTTGACACACAGCATCTTCCATCGACTACGGTGGGTGAGAAGTGATAGCGTAGGCCATTTCTCTAATGAAGGGTGGTAAGGGGCTTAGATCCAGCCGCGCATCAATTACTGCAAGTAGGCACAGGTTCTTCAGTGTCGGTGCCAAGTGCAACACGTGGAGATCGGTCAGCGATCTTCGCTCTTCAACTACCTGCTCCTCATCCTGGTCGGATGCCGGTCCAAAGCCACCGAAGATAAACACTCTTTCACCCATCACTGAGCAGCCATGCAAGAACCTGGGAGATGGTGGTGAGCCACATGGCTTCACTTCGGTCCAGCACGACGTCACGGGGTCGTACTTGTGCACATCTGCTAAGTAGGTCTCCAGCACATCGCTGTACCCTCCGAAAATGTACAGCTCTTCGTTGAACACGAAGGCTGAATGTCCTCGCCTATACACAGGGGGAACGCCTTGTACCTGTGGGCGCACCCAGGAAGAGTTGGTCGTTTGAAAATAGTATAGGATGAGGGAACGGACTGCTGGGCTGCCGCCGAACACATACATGCGGGTCCCGATGGCAGACACAGATTGGCAGCCATGTAGAACCGGAGCCTCTCCGCTGGTGAGAACACGATGCCACTCTAGGGTATCCAAGTCAAGGACCCGCATATCTGGCGAAGGATACCAGTCACTGAAGATATACTTGCGGTGACCCACAACACAAGCTCTGCTGCCGTACGTCGATGAGGGCACCTCACCGGACACCGCCAGACGGCTGCATGTCATCGTGTTTGGGTCGAAGCGGTAAAGAACACTTGGAATTGGCCAGTTGGGCGGGCCGCCCCACAGATACGCGCAGTGGCCGTACGCTACAACTGTGTTGAGGGAAATGGTAATCGGCCAGGCGTCTGGAAGTTGCGTCTGCACCATATCCCACCGGTGCGATGCGGGGTCGAAGATGAACACCTTGACCAAGTTCCATGGCAACTGGCAACTGTCGAACGAGTAGACCTTGCCGTTGATGCGTACAGCCCTGTGAGTGACATGCTCTGGATCGCCGTTTAGCCGCACCGTCCACATCCTGCAGAGGCGTAGAAAGAGAAGTTTATTTTTTCTGTTTTAACATAGAAAATACAAAACAAAACAGATGAACTTAATGCTCTGGTCAGTCAAGCACATGCTCAGTGACGCAGCACTGAGCACGTCAGTAATGCAGCAAAAATGCCGATACTCGACCGCCGCGCAGGACGATAAAGTATGTCGACCATTTGCGCAAGAACTCAGCCTCGCTCATTGACAGAGCGTCCATGCATGCTTGTTCAAAGAGGCGCGTGCGCAGGCGCTGCAACATTGGGAACATTGTTCTTTGCGGACGCCCATTTAAGGATGCCACTCCACGCTGCCGCCACAAAACGAACATGCCGACACACAAGAGCATATTTTGAAACACTTCGGGAGAACTAGTGCGCGCTTCCAGGCGGGTTAAAAACATGCGTGACACTAATGTCCAAAAGGTGCGCGCAACTACACACTCAAACATTGCGTGCTGCAAAGTTTCAAGCAGACCGCACTGCGGGCATCGGGCGGAGGGCGCCACGCCCCACGCCGCAAGGCGGTCTCTTGTGGGCAGGACCCGCCAGCCTCGCAGCCAGCCGAAGTCCCTGACATCTGCAGGAAGCGTAGCTGAGGTCAGTTGGCGCCAGCGTGCCCGACTCGTTTTCTGGAGTTGTTCGCGGGTCAGCGCAGCGACCGTTAGTGCTTCACACATCCTGGAGGGCAACTGGCAACTGCCGGCAACTGGCAACTGCCGAACGAGTAGACCTTGCCGTTGATGCGTACAGCCCTGTGGGTGACATGCTCTGGAACGCCGTTTAGCCGCACCGTCCACATCCTGCAGAGGCACCTGCTTCTGTAAGAAACAAGGCCCGGTTATTCCAGCGATGGCGGTGGCATCATGCGGCTTTTTATGCGAAGCATATTACAATAGGTAACCCAAGCCCTTCGTGACGGTTACACGCCGTGCACACTACGTGACACAATGACGTCACGACAGATGAGAGACGGGGCTCCAACTCGTGCCGTCGCTGCGGTTGCACGCCGTGCAGACCACGTGGTATGGTGACGTCACACCACGTGACACAGACAGATCGCCGTCACGCGCTGGGAGAGGGAGAACGATGCCATCGCACAGACGCCGGAATGTCCTCGAGCGGCATTCCCGCGCTTTTCGAACGCGCGTTCACACTCGGTGTAGGTGAAACGCTCGCTCCACCGGGCAGGCGGATGCGGATTCCGTGGCAATGCAGGCGCTCACCCAACGCGCGTCTCGGGGTTAGTCGGCGTTCCGGTGTAGCCATGCCGTTGTCTTCCCCCACGACGAAGGCGTCTGGTGGTTGTATTAAAATGACCAAGTATTCAACCAAGGAAAGCAATGTATTACCAAGCCTAGCCATCAATATGCTTCGCATCAGACTAGGCTTAACCTTAGCTAAGCCTCAGCCATTTTTTTCTGAAGCAGCGATATGGTGATCTGTAATCGTGGCGCGTGCAGACTTAGTGCGTCGACGGGTGACTATTTCCGTTAGATTTTTGAATATGTTTGTCATTTTATTACACTCACACGAATGAATGTTCGAAAAAGGACATCCACTCTTGCTGTTGCCAAGATTAAAAGCGCTAAAAGCCGTTATAAAGTGCGCATAAGTGGTCAGGAGGGCTCTTGTGCCATTACGGGTTTGCTTCAGAGCGAATTGCTTTTTTGACGCCACATGATATGTGCTTAACGCTTTCCAATCGAGAATTTTGTTTAGTTGGTCGGTCATGCCAGTCGCATTGATAGGGAATGAGTATCTGGCGGCCATAAAAAAAACGTGAAATATATATTGCATAATGCTTAAATCCTGCGCTATTTTTTTCTTTCGTTTCGGGCATGTTTTGTTGCCGCCTTATCGTTTAGCAGGTGCTTGGTATAGGTGTCATGCAGCTCTGGTTTATTCATATCGCGAGCAACAACCACTTTGTTCAACCTTGCCGCGATGGTGGAAATGTGGCGTGAATCGTTGGCATTTCGCATTTCAATTTCCTGTTCTGGTAAGAAATGCCTAAGGGGCCTGAATACCTTCAGCTGTTTCTGGCGGAATATAAACTTGTGATTTGGTCACTGTGCCTTCTATATATACCTCTATATACGTGGATTTCAGGACAGGAAGTGGCGCAGTATCTGTCTCACATATCTCGGTAGAAGCCCCAACCGCACCGTGAGGAAATGACCCGTGAGGAGGAAGGTGGGAGTGAAAGATGAAAGAGAGAACGAGGGGCCGTAGTGGAGGGGTCCAGATTAATTTCGACCACCCGAGTACCTTTAAAGTGCATTTACATCGCACAGCACACGGGCTCCATTTCTGTTTTCCCCTCATCGAAGCGCAGGCCGGCGCGGCTGGGTTCGGACCTGGTTACTCCTGCTGAGTAGCCGAGCACGCTAACCTCTGAGCCACCACGGTTAGTATCTACCGGTTGTGGGAAACGTGTTACGAGCGGAGCGCGGCGGGTGGCAGTTGTTGAAGAGGCGATTTGCAACGGCCAGAGCGAAAGTGTGTTGCAGACACGAGACGCGATCGTCGGTTGCGGCGATAGCATCGCGCCCTCGTACAGTGGCCGGCGAAGCTGACCTGTTTGCTCCACCGCGGGTTTGAAATGCCGTCATGACAATATTAATCTTTTGAACTCATACGCAGTAACGGTGTCTGGTAAATTACGTTGGTTTTACGCTTCCCGTACTGTGGGAATTGACAATGGAATAGACGCTTTATTTGCAAACACCGCTCGCCTCTCTTTTTACCGGGAATAATTTCTTTAGTTATTGAGCAGGTGAAAGAAGGACGTTAACATTGTGTCTGACTGCCTTCTATCGACTTGATGTCGCTGTATTAACACGACAGCGTTAAAGGCCCGGTGTCCACGTCGGCGTTGTGAGCGAGAAATCACGGGCATGGCTCTGGCAGGTGGTTCCCCGAGAGAAACCTAGGAGGTGGATGTGCCAACTATGTCACGTGTCCTTGTTGCGTCATCCCAACCTACCCACCAGATAGTGACCAAACTGCACACTGTGGCAGTTAAATAAATAATTGGCAGCTCGCAAACAGCAACCTCGGTACCACAAGGCCCATCGCTTAACCACTGCACCAGTCCGAGAGCAGGGCTATGAACACTCCCAAGGATTTATCAGTGTAAAATAGTGAATGGCCTGCATATACGGGAATTAACCCATCATGATATAGCGTCGTACTCTTACGGGGGAGCTTAAGTGCCCCCTCTAATTTTATTTCCTCTTACGCGGCAGCATTAAAGGTCCCGTTCGGCCGGAAACCCATCGTCAGGATCGTTGGCACAATGGAAAATCCTGATTGGTCGAGAAGGTAGTGGAGTAGGAAAGCAATTTTGCCGATATTAAAAGAAACTGTGGTCAGTCGAAATCCAAACCGCCACTGAGGAACGTGCGTTAAGTGGGATATATAGAGGCCTTGTACCAGTACCACCAACCCCCCAGCAGGCAAATTACATTAGAGGACCACACATGTAATGACGCTCACTAAATATCGTCACTAAATAATCTGGACGATGATGTGCAATAAACGAGTGTATGATTTCAACAAGTGTGTCGACGTCTGCAAAACGGTGCGCCAGGGGACCCCCTAGCGACCGTACGGACCCTTTAACGCTATCACGTCGTACTCTCGCAGGGAACTGAAGCTTCCCACTTTTTTCTTGTCAAGTAAGAATCTTTAATCACGTCGAAATCGCCATCCTGCATTAAAACTAACGAAGCATTTACGACAAGTAACGGGAATTGCAGCGTCAAATTGGCTTGCCCGCAGAGCTGAGGACTCACGTCTACGTCATTCTGCCCAGATGTTGGGGGCGCAAGCATTTTTGTACCTCGGGATTTGAGTGATCTTGTCGTGTTGCGCATTTGAGTTCGGCTTTCCTACCGCGTTGATCTCCGTTTCCAATAGCCACATGTTCGCGGGCTTTGGCCTCCTGATGCCAAGCGTCCCAAGCCCTTATCTGCCTCCTGGCTACATCCACGGCTGTCTAATAGGGATGTTCGGATTTCTTTCTGATATCAGCTGCACGGCTATGTAGGTCTTCGCAGAGTCTGCGCTCTTGTTCGCAATGTTGCGAGCACCGCAAATCTTATGCGTGCGCAGGGCCTACAGTTCCGTGGCTTATGAAGCAATTCCACAAGGCGTTTGCAGTCAAGAGGCAAAATATTCCTAGCGCTTCATATAATTACATCGAAAGATGCACTAGTCTGTAGCGAAGAAAAAATGTGTCTCGAAGTCACACACGCCTGCGCCGTCCAGTGCGTAGCGCCCTCCCTGCCCTCCTCGTGTCCCCCTTTTGATTCGTAACTCTTCTTGCATGCTTTGCCTCTTTTTTCTTAGCGTAAGCCCCAGGAGCAGTTCCTATGTCGTCATAACAGCAAAGGGTTCTTTAGAAGCTATCCCATCAAAACCAAGAAAAGCTCGAAAAAAAGAAAAACAACGCCTACCAGATCTGTTCTTTCTCAGTGCTTGCTCGATAGCAGTAAGGAAAAACTAGCGCCCGGTTTCATTTCTGAGAAGACTGGTCATCACTGCACGATGTGGACTGTGCGGCTAAACGGCGTTCCAGAATTCCTCAACAACATAGCTGTCACCATCAAAGGGAAGGCCTACTCGTTCGGCCTGCCCTACAGCTACCACGATGACAGCGATGAAATCTTAGGCAGCCGCTTAAGCGTATACATTTTCCACCCCGTATCGTGAAGATGGGGTGCGCTGCTGACGGAGCTGCAACCTTAAATTTTGGCTGATTAAGTTTATCGACCACAGCGTTGTCGCCTACGGCCGCTGCGTCTACATGTGGGGGAGCTCCTCGGACATAAGGTGATGGATTGGCGGCATATACCGGTTCGATACCCTCGCTGTGACATGGAGCCACCCAGAGATGCGCGGCCAAGTGCCGACACTAAGCATCTTCTTTTCTTCTTGCTTGCTGGGTGAACGAACGTACATCTTTGATGGCTTCGACCGCGAATACTCGGACCGTATATGTTTTATCGACTTGGAGAGCCTGACGTGGCATCAGATTCCTACCAGTGGAGAGCCCCCCGCTATGCGCTACTGCCACACGGTGTTAGCAGTCGGAACCCGCATGTATGTTTGGGGTGGCCAGGTGTTCGACGGAGAAGGGAACGACGAGTACGATACTTCCTTGTATTATTTGGAAACAATCACCTTGATGTGGGTGCGCCCAAGAATGGAAGGTGTGCAACTCACCGGTCGCAAACATCACTGCGCCTTCCTGTATGACGAACAGCTGTACATCTTTGGTGGCCGCATCAGACAGCTGGGCGCCTGCTTTGCAGACATGCATAAGTATGACATCGTAGAAGTTGTGTTGGATCGAAGTGATACCACATGGGCTAGGGTCACCGCGGCTGAGGCGGAACTTAGCGACCTGAGGCAGGAGGCATTGGTCCCCCGGACTTTCGCAGATGCCCTGCGTGGTGCTCCGGTTCCGGTTCAGAGGGACATCGGAATTTTAGCCGTGGACGCGACCCCTGGCCAGCCACTGCCTCCACCTGCTGGGAACACCCGACCGAACCCCCTGCCGTATCAGATGTTTTTAACTACCGTCGCGGCCTCAGCAGACGTCGGCCGTGAGGTGGCTGCATTTATTAGGGAAAACATCGATCCCGAGGCCGAGGGAATCGGAGCTGTTGCCCTTCGGCCTTCCCCTCGTGCCCTCACGGTTGCCTCCAGTGACCCTGCAGACCTGGACCGTCTCAAGGCCGCCATTACCCGCATCGAAGCCACTAGAACCGCGATCAAGGTCCGTGTCCTGCGACAGAGGAACCCGCACATTCGCCTGGCAGGGGTCGACCCCGACGTGCGGCCACAGGACCTAGTTACGGCACTCAACCGCCGGAGCCCTAATCTTCATCTGGACCCATCCTCTTGTAAGATCAGACTTTCATTTCCCCAAAGATCCGGACAGTTCGTCCACGTCCTCGAGGTGGATCCTCCTGCTTTCGTCCGTTTATGCGAGGCACGTCGCGTGACCCTCTGTTGGACTTCAGTTGAGGTGCGCGAAGACCTGCATGTGCCGCTCTGCACTTATTGCGCTCAATATGGCCACGCTTTGACGGCTTGCACGTTGAAAAATGATCCTTCAAAGGCTTGTTGCACCCGCTGTGCGGGGTCACATGCCTTGGCGGCCTGCCCAACTTCCATCCAGGATCCCCAACGGAAGTGCGCCCCTTGCGCGACCGCCGGTCGCCCGTCCGATCATCCTGCGGGGCATGTCTCTTGTTCACTCTTGCATGAACGTGCGGAGAGAATCCGTTCCCGCACTAATTATGGCTCGTAGCGCTCCTCATGTAACCCCGTGTCCTCCGCCCGACCACATCAATTTTCTCCAAGTCAATTTGGATTACACCCGGTGTGCGACTGCCCCGATGGTTAAATATATTTTGGACAATAATATCACAATCACCACTGTCGGAGATCCATATATTACTACCCATAACGAATTTTTAGGAATTCCCTCCACTTTTTACAAAATCCTGTTTCCCGAAAATCCTCGGTGTGTCATATTGCTACAGAATCCTACCTTTGATATCTTCCCTACTTTAATTTCTCCTGAAGTTGTTTCCATCTTATGTTCGACATCGACTGATCAATTCCTTTTTGTAGCAGTATATGTACCGCCTCGTGCGGATATCACAGTATCTCTGGCTTTGCTCAACACTTGTATCCAGACTTCACCCACTGACAAAATTATCATTTGCGGTAATTTTAATGCAAAAAACATTTTATAGGGTGGCAATACCACTGATGCTAGAGGAACTCATGTTGAAGCTTTTGCGGCTTCTAATGCCCTGGTTCTTCTGAATAATCCGGGCTCTTTACCAACTAATGAAACTCCATACGCTTCCAGTTGGATTGACATTGTCTCGCTTCACCTATTTTGCTTGCAAAGGGCTACTCCTGGGAAGTCATTCCTGATTTATCTCTTTCCGAACACAGATTAATTACATACTCTTTTCTTTCCCAACCGTTGTCGCCGTTCAAGCGGCTCACCAGAGCCAGCTCCAGCCGCTTAATTGCCCAGTTAACTTCGTTGCCTTGGTTCAAATCTTTTTACAATTATCAGTTTCATTCGGCGTGTGCTCTTGATCATGTCCTCTCAAAATTTAACGCCACCTTTATGTCACTTTACAAGAAAAACTTGCGTTTGGTTAAACCACATTTTCCCGAGGGTTCCATTTGGTGGACGGCTGATTTGAGCATGGAGAGGTCCCGTGTGCGCGCTCTTCGTCGCCGTTTTCAACGCATTTCAGACCCACAGCTGAGAATTCTTCACCGTTCAATTTATTATAAAGCTCTTGCTAAGTATCGCTCTAACATCAGAACCACACATGATAGTTATATAAAAGAGATCTGCTCCACAGCTACACGTAAATATCTCTTTGGTAAGCCATATAAACATGCTTTCGGCAAGCTCAGGTGCCCTTCCATTATCCCTCCTCTACGGTACGCTGATGGCACATATACTGAAACGCTTCCTGACGCTATACAGTTGCTCCTTCGTACACACGTCGCTACAGATGATTCTTCCCGTGATCTCCCTTTTCATACTCATGTTCTGGACATTACTGCGCAGCCTTACAATAACTCAGTCCAAGATTTACCGTTCACTGCTGCGGAGATCGAAGCTGTCATCAATTCATTAGATTTGTCGTCTTCTCCAGGGCCTGATCTTATCTCTCCCCGTTTTGTTGTCGCCTTGTTTAACGCTCATCCCTTGTTTTTCGTCTCCCTCTTTAATTAATTCTGCCTTGCACTTGGGTTACTTTCCGCAGACATGGAGAATTCGCAGAATTACTTTTATTCCCAAACCGAACAGACCAAAGCACCTTCCAAATTCTTACCGACCGATCTGTATTAATTCGTCTTTCGGTAAGGTGCTCGAGCGTTTACTATATGGTAGGCTGTATTACTTCCTGCGCCAAAATAAATTACTTCATAGAAATCAGTATGGTTTCACGCATGGTCGCAGTTCTGCTCAGGCTCTACATCATTTGCGGGAGTTCTTACATAGTTATAAACAACAAAAAATTCCTGTGGTTCTAATTTCTCTGCATTTCAGAGGAGCATTTGATAGTGTTTGGCACCCTCTGGTTTTACATTTTTTACGAAAGCATCGTTGCCCTCGAAATCTATATTCCCTTCTGGAGTCTTTCCTTCATAACCGCCATTTGACCTATCAATCTCCTTCTTGTACTCTTTCTGTGCCTTCTTCCCTCGGCAGTCCGCAGGGTTCACCACTTTCGCCACTGCTTTGGAACATTTTGCTATATGATCTCCTAAACCTTCCTGTGCCCTCACCTATCCACATTCAGGCATATGCAGATGACACCATTGTACTCATCCCTGGCAAAACTAGCCGCGAGTTGTCAACGCTGGGCTCAATGTATTAACTTTAATCCAAAACTGGTGTACCACGTCCCGCGTTCAGTTAAACCCAGAAAAGAGTTCTTATGTTTTGTTTTTTAATGGAGCTCCGGCGTTACACAAGCGTAAGCCGACTATTCGACTAGACACTTACAGTCTCAAGTGTGAACCGAGTATTAAATTATTAGGTGTTGTCTTTGACTCTTACTTAAGCTTTATTCCCCATGTTAATTATTTGCAAACGAAAATTCTTGCATCTACCACCAAGCTCCTTAATTGGTTCCATTTCCATTTTCGTGTTTCTCCTTCTCATATGCGCCAAATTTATCATCAGGTTATTCTCCCTACTATTACCTATGCCGCCCCAGCTTGGTGGTTTCATTGCCCCCTTTCTCGGCTAAGAGATCGTGTTTTATCGCTTCAACGAATTCCCCTTCTGGCTCTTACTGGTGCCTATCATACTACGCGAACCGCTGCTCTTCATGTTCTTGCAAACGTTCTTCCTCTGCCTATCTATCTCGACCAGTTATGCGCAGAGTTTATGCTTTTCACATTACGTCAATCCGTAGTGTACGGCAATACTTTTTATGATCCCTCTCACATTCAACCTTTATTTGATCCCTGGTCAGACCATCCCTCATTAAAATTTAAATTTTCTTTTGTTCAACTTAGTTCTCAAGAAGCTGTATTCTTTTCTTGTCAACGTGCCCTGCATATTTACACTGATGGGTCTTTCACTCCTCGATCAGCTGGTGCAGCATTTGTTGTTCTTAGCTCAGCACAAAATATTGTCCATGTACGTCGTCTCTCTTTAGAACCACCCTCTAGCGCCTATGCCGCTGAGCTTGTAGCCTTTCATTCTGCTGTTGTTTATGCTATTCACAACCCTCCCTCTGCGCCTGTTCATTCTTACACTGATTCTCTATCTCTGCTTTCTGCGCTGTCTTTAGTTACTTCTTACAATCCGACTATTATTGCAATTAAGAAAGATCTCTATCGTTTGTCTTCTTTAGCCCCATTTCTTTTATTTCATATCCGGGGTCATTCTGGAATTTTTGGAAACGAGTTAGCCGACCAAGCTGCTGGTAGTGCCGGCCAGTTTGGAAGTTTACATATTTTTACCCTTTCACGCCGTTGCGTTCGTTCCCGTTTGCATCATTCTTCGCTTCTTTTATGGAGCATTTTTTGGCGCGAGAATAATGGTGGCACTGAACTATTCAATTGGATCCCTGATACACTTAACATTCCCCTTATTCGTCTACCCAGGAATCCTCTAATAACGTTACTTACTGGGCATGGTAGATTTCCGTTCTATTTTAAAAGATTTGGCCTGTCTCCGTCTTCAACTTGTTCCTGTGGATTGTTATGTGAAAATATCCGTCATTACTTCCGGGACTGTTCCGTTACTGCTTCTTTAGTTTCTCGTTTAAAATATCTTTGCTCATGGGACATCACACCATCTGTTTACCCCTCCGTTCTCCGAAACCCTGCTGCTTGTGCTCTTCTCCTTCAAATGGTTCACCTCATAAGTAGTACAATTCCAAATTATTCGCGCTGATTTCTCTCTTTCCTCTAATCTCTCTTCCCCAAGCTTTGCACAGCGGAGCGCCCCGTGCTCCTTTATTGAGCATAGGTGGCTTTGTCGTGGCGTGACTGTGACTGCGTCCTTGACTGTGTGACTGCGTCTCTGTTTTGACTGCGTGACTGTGAGTGTGTCCTTAACTGAGTGACTGTGACTTCGGTTTTTTTTCTTTTGTCTTGATTATGTTTTTATTTTTCTGATTTTTATTTTGTTGCCGGCGCTCAGTGCTTTCTTTGACTGTTACGGTGACAATGACTTTGCAGTGACTTGGGTTTTCTCTTTTTTTATTACTATTATTTATTTCGCGGACTGCACGCTGTGCTTTGGCTATCTGTCTGCGTTTAACTTATTATGACGAGACTTTTGTTTTCTTTTCTTATGAGTTTTTTTTTAATGCTCTGTTTTTCGCTTATTTTTTTTCCTTTGGAACATTTTTTTTCATTTATTTTGAATTGGCGTTAAGCCTGGCAAAGCATTGCTGGTCCAGGCATCCTCTCTTGGTCTTATGTTTTTTTTTACCTCTTTTTTGAGAGGACCAATAAAAGGGCTACTCCGATCGCCTAAGCGCTCGGCCGGCTGCAGCGTTATGGGAGAAAGGGTGTTAAATTTCGGTGGCTTCGGCTCTGCACCACACCATCCACACGGATAGCACAGAGGCAACGCTTCTGAAGGGGAAAAGGTGCTGACTGACCTGCACGTGTTGCACTTAGCACCGACATTGAACAACTTGTGTCTCCCCGCTATCATCGATGCAGGTCTTGATGTAGGCGGATTATCGATAGCTATTAGAAACGAGATCAACGCTATCTCTTCTGGCTCATCATAGACAGCGTACTCGCGCTGCACCTCTACAAATTTCGCGCCTTCAACAGAGCCACAGATGGCAGTGAGCCGACGACAGTAGTGACTTCTGTGCTCCTACTGAGGTAGGTAACAATATCGTTGTTGTTTTTTTTTCCTTTTCTCAGAAACACCTCAAAAACCGACCTTCCGCGGCGGGCAGGCATTGGCCCGCTATCGCCTAGGAGCGCGCTGGCCAGAGATTTTCGCTCCACCCTCGGCAGCCAGCAGAACGGGGACCAGCAGACTTTGTGCCACGGTGGAAGACACATCCACCGTGCTTTGTGCTAACCACGCTGAATCGTCGGTCGTCCGTCAGATGGCGCTGCCGGTTCTTGCGGAATTCGTCAGGGCGAAGGAACTTCTTCACCCGCTGCCGCGACGCGGCTGACTAGCTACGGCCACGACAGTAAACATGTAAGTGCCAAAAAAAAAAAAAAAACCTTGGAAGATAAGAGAAAAATTTGCTTTCACACTTTTTTTTTTCATCGCTCAGAAGGAAAAAACCCGCCAATATTTCCAATCGTAGTTACCTGCACAGTCCCACATCATTACGCACTGCAAAAATTGTTTCTCAATGAGCTGTTTGGAAGTGTGCCCAGCAGCTGGAGTTTTCCACATGGTGGCAAGGTCTTCGCAATATATAAACGCCGACGTCGGTCATATGTCCGCAACTCCGAATTGACTTATCTTCTGTTTCGACGACAGATGCCGACGACGGCGCAGGTTTTTCTTAGACAGGAGATCTTTAAAACTGTCGTTTAAAGGGCTGAACTCCGTTTTTTACGCCATCCAGTTAAAATCGAACTTGTTCACACCAATTAAAATTCAAGTTCTTTGCTACTCTGCTGCAGTGGTTTAAATTTCCCACTGCTTTTTGAGACTTTCTCCATGTTGGTCAGGCGGCATTTTCTTTCTTCCGTTCCGGGTGACTTGCTAAGTCCTCGTCCTATGGCGCTCAGAGTGCCTTTATGGGCGCATTTTTCTGGCTCCAAGTGTCCGTGTGCTCTTGCGTTTCTACTGACTGGCCGGACGTATGCAAGTTGACGAAGACGACGATATGCAAAGCACAGCGCGGGATATCGGGGTGAAAAGCTGCGGCGATGGCCGAATGGCCTTTTTTCGGGTGCATGTTTTCTTCTTTGTAATGATGCATAGGTCATTATTATACATGGATTACCACACGGTATTCTCCTACGACCTCTAAATAATTTATAATCGAATTTCTTTCTCGTGCTGTTTCGGCTTGAACAGGCGATCGATTGATTGTGACGTCAAAAAGTGATTTTTGGTCACGTGAGGCATGAAAGAAACTGCAATATAATCTCTGATTCTACACTCATTTTCATTACGGCTCTTGAGGAAGCCTGGTTTCAGCACTGTAAGGAATTAAATAACGAAGCAATGATTACATCGACGTTCATCCTTGCCTTGCATGACATGAAACCACTCTCCGACCTCGCAGCCATCGTTCGGCTGTTGAAACCCAAACAGCAAGACAGAAAAATTTGGTTATAAATTAATCAGCGGTCGTAGGGGAGTATACCACATGCGGATTCGGGCATGGTAGCGTCTTCCGTGTGACTGTAGAGAAGAAAACATGCCACCAAAATTAGGTGTCTATACTCGTTAAACCAGTGGAAAATGAAGCTGATATGTTCGCACTGTGCGGATTCGAATCCCGCTGTAGACTCTAAGTAGAGACTGGATTTTAGGCAAATGCCTATTTCTTTTCAACGCTTCGTAGGTGCACCATTTTTACATATGAGCACGAATTAGGTGTTGACAATATGTTTAATACTCTTTTTATAGTGCCTATAAATGCCTATTTCGGGTGTCAGTGCCTGTAAATGCCTATTTCCTACGTCGGTGCCTAAAAATGCCCTTTTTTACAGAAAAGGGGCCTGAAATACGCTGTGGTTTTGCTTTCAGATTTTGTTTGCTTTCGAATCCATTTCGGCTTTGAATAGAACACACACGTGGCAACATTAGATGACCTCGTCAGTTGGCTGTGGTGAACACTGCACCTACGCCGGCTGTGGTGAACACTGCACCTACGCCGGCTGTGTACACAATACCAACCACGTTCGCCGAAAATATCGAATCCACGTTTTTCCTATTTTCTGCCATTTTATCGTGGCAGCTTGTTGATGACTTTGGCTGTTAAAGTGGTAGTTGACCAGATAGCACCACATTTCGGAAAGTATACGGAGTAAGTTATAGGTTCGTCCAAATAATTCTAGTTGGTTCCATTTGAAACCAACTGTCAAATGTTCCATAAACCTGCTGAACAGTCTCACTGATTAAAATTTCCACCTGAGTAATCTGCCTTATTTTCGTTCCTTGTGCCCCAGATAGTGCTTCTCTGCTACTGCTTCCATAGCTTTAACAGTGATTTCTAGATGGATGATGTTTATTTTACCATGGATCCTCGTGGATGTACGTAGGCCCCTGCAGAACTATGATTCTTTTCTGCATATTCCGCATCAAGCAGCACTGTGTGTAACATTTTCTAGCATCTCGTATTTATGTTTTCCAGACCATTCTAATGGCAAGCACCGTTTGATAGTCGCGTGGCTCCAGACACGTGAAGCCACAAACTATAAAACACTGTTTGTACAAATGACAACATATTAATTAAAGGGACAGTGAGGGGAGCGCTATTAATACTTTTTTATAGCAAAATCCGCTAGTTCGGCATGTCATGGCTTTGTTGCCACTTGGCCGGCAGCGAAAGATGCGTTAATTTCTAGGAAATTTGGATTCGAAGTTTTTCCCGCCGCTCTGATTCAAACTTGGGATTCTCCTATGACGACACAGGACTAAGTGACGTCAAACATGACGTGAACATGACGTGCCGCAGACTCCGTGATTTCTGGCAGCCAGCAGTGCGGCCTACATGGCGGCCTAGCAGCAGCCGAAAGGAAAGCTACCGCCGGCCCCACGTTGACGGCATCTACCGGCTATTGCGGCCGTCGCTACAGTCGCTTCGCTTACGTTTGCATTGGCGTTTTGCCAGCGTTACGATGGATCTCGTTCTCGAAGTCGTCAACAAAGTTCTCGCAAATAGACACCTTTAGCATACCGTGTACCTTGTTACCGCTAGCGGAATACCGGGAGCCCGCCTAACGCCGCTGAGTAGGCGCTGATTGGTCCCAATGCTTCAGGCGCGCGCGCAGCTGCCGGGCACGTGGCGCCATCTGGCGACGTCAAGGAGATTTGCGCATGCATTGGCTGCGTCTCAGTGATTTGTGGCTTCTCTGGTCCTAGAGTTGCTAGAACCATTGGTTCTAGCAACACTGCTTTGTCCTATGACGTCATCATGCTTGTACTTGCGAGTTTGGCCTGTGGCGGCGATACCTGTATTTTGGTTCTTGCTCTTTTCTACGTTACAAGAGCTTTGTTGTCAGTATGAGTGGCGTTTTTGTAATCAGGAGCTGGTATTCTGTCGATACAAGCCAACTTCAATTTCTCCTCAGTGTCCCTTTAATGTTGAAACATCGTGTATGCCTTCAATAATAAGTTCAATTCCTGTGTGAGCGAAGACTGAACTCATTTGTCAGAGGCTTTGAATTGACAATGTTTCTATCAATTTCTAAATACATGGCCTCCTGATAAGGTGTTCATTGTTTCTACTTTTCTACACGACAAGTGAATTGTTTCTTTCGAGGTATACCAAAGTGTTTTGAAAGGGTTGGTAACCGTCCCTTTTGCTCTGCTGAAGCATGTGTATTGTATGAAAAGTTGCGCGACAGCCTTAAAAAAAACGGCTTCTAATGTTCGCACCTTGCTTAAGGTCCCAAATCATTCCTACTGTGTTTTTGTTTTATTTTACGGCAGATATTGCGCGCTGAAGTTCGGAACTATCTGCACTTTTGATAAAGTTTACAGTGCCTATTTTTCTCTGTTAGGTGCCTAAAATGCAATTTTAGCCGCCTATTTATGGCGCCTAAAACGTGCTTTTTAGTGCCTAAAACTCCGGCCTCTAACTCTAAGCATGGTGAGTTTTCCAATGCCACTACCAGCTTATGAGGCTTCACATGAAGTACGGGTGACGGAGTTTACGCAAATGGGCGTTATAATTCCAACGCCAGAAAACAATTTTTCTGACGCAAACGCGCTTTGACGGATACGCGCTTCGATCCGGCACCGAAATTTTCAAGATATTTTCAAGAATCGAAACCCATAACCCATGAGGACGGGTAGTTTCGGAATGCTCGACAAGAATTTCGACGTCAATTTGGCGTCATGTTCGCCATCACTTTCGCCGTGGTTCCCAGGTGATGTTCACCTGAACCTGCCAAGAATGAGATCTAAAAATCTGGCAGCGGCTTCGCTCAGCTAGGCCAGGATACACGTAGCGAAAGCAGTTTCGTCTACTGACGTTTCGGTAGTGGCACGTCGTCGTTGTCGTTCAGCCGCTTGGTGGTGTCTCTTCGCGAGACGTTCCTCTCGTTCTTCGGGCGTCTGGGCCGCCAGCTTAGCCTTTCTCGCCTCGTTTTCACGCTGTCCGCCGGCCTTGTACCATGCGGCCTTGTACACTCAATTTCACGCAGCCTGTAACGCTGCCGTGACGAGCACGGCGCTCTCCTTCTTCCATAGTGCGCGTCTGAGGAGCCAGCGCATCGCTTCCGGCTTATATCCGAGCTGCGCGGCGCGACTCTGCGCATGCCATCGTTGCCATGGTGCTGGGTGCCTTGGTAACGACGCATGGGCAGTAGTGGCTTTTGGCAAGCGCCGCGAAATGCGCTTCTGCTAGACTAGTGTAGCTTTCGCTACAAAAGTGTTTCGTGCCTAAAAGCAGCTTCGAATCACAAGATTTCATATAACTTTTTTTTCTCGAATGCGTGCATTTAATCTGAAGATTTGATGAGACGGAAAGTTTAGGAACAAATCAGAGTTCATTAGCAGCGCGCACTAAAGCAAATGGCGACGACCTCGGCTGTTGCATGAAAGATACACTGCGCTGCAACCACAGGAAAATGAAGAGGGCGATGCTGGCCAGGCAGCTCCCGTTTCTTAATTTTTGTGTGCAGCAACGGTGGCTGAGGCAGGTAGTTACCTCTAGCACGAATACTTTCAGTAGCGGCCGGCTTCACATAGTACCACGACCCGTTTAAGAAAGCTACTTACCTGTGTTGAAATGGGCAAGCGTTCCCCGCAAGAAAAATTATCTTGTCCATTCATGTTATTGACTAAACGCTCAACATGGTGCGCTCTCCATTTCTGCAGCGCAGTCTACCTACTGAGGTTTTATTCCATCATAGAGTCCATACAAACTGTGCAGATATGGCACAAATTAAATTCCACATGCAGCTCCTATCCCGAACTCTTGTTAGCTTACTAAGATTTTTTATGTCTACCGAGAAAAGCTTAGTAAGTTCGGATTCGGACGCTAGGTAGTTGACCTTCCGAAAAATATCATCTTTATTATGAGGCCATTCATGAATTTCAAGGTTTTACGCCAGCAATACTCTCCCAGGCTATAACGCGTTAGCGTTGAGACTCCCTTTCTGCAGAAAGTTCAGCCTCGGTGTTGAGCGATGAAGCAGGTATCGCACATGTAACCTAGGTCGCGTGACCTGTAATAATAATGTTTATTCTGTCACCATGCAGTACATGATGGAAGGGTGCCCATAGTAAAACTTGTCATCCGACAGCTTGACTACGCCACGGGCATTCGGACTTAACAGTTGGGGACATACACTGGTGGCTAACAACATGAGATAATACAATGCGTACAATAGACAATTATACGCCGCTTAGGCACAATTATACAACGACATATAAAACAAAACAAACGCCAAAAAAAAAAGCAATACTGGTTGTTACACAGTTCGCAGTGAAGATAAAACAAAAATAAAGCTAGAGCCAACGTCACGGGACGTCATGACAACCTGGCCGCCGTGGCAGGTGGCAGTAAATTTATTGATTGGTTGCGAGAGGCTGCTCGGGGAGAGCAATCTGGACATCAGTGGGAAACTTCCATACACACAACTGTCCAGCAAATGCAGACGTCAGCGCCACTTCCATCCATATCGTCTGCAAGGACGCCAACTTAGCATCGTGCCGTCGTCATGAATGCGGTTTCAATCAGAAAAAGCTTCATCCCCGAGAGGGATTCAAACCACTACCAGCGAAGAAGAGCAGCTTCGTATCACGATTCCTCAGGCAATTCGGCTACAGCCACAGTCTTATAACGCGGGACGTGTGTGCGCAAAAATCCTTCAATGTTAAACATCAGTTCAACTTCAGTCGCCAGTTGCGCTGCAGGAGGTGAAACCGAAACAAGCCCGAGCTTCTCACCTCTGGCCAGGGTCTTACAAGCCCCACCGATTGTTGTGTTTGAAACAGCCGCCTGTCGGAGCAGTGGCGCATCCCCGCGATCTATCAACGTAAAGTACAGAATTACCATGTTCGCTACGTGATACGCAGAGGACCCCAAAAGGCTGAAGGCATCCAATAACGTTATCGCGTGATACTATTAAGGCGGTGCTCTTAAGTGTGTCCTCATGTTTTACCTACCGTCTTATCTTCAACACTTTCACAATGGTGCGGTCTGCTTTACCTTCTCAACCCTCTCTTTGAATACTGCAGTCCCAGTTGACTCTTGTTTTATCTTTAATAAATAAATATCACATTGATCGAGCAGGTGTTGAACAGGCTATTCTACCTTGACGACCATGTCCATGAAATATAGAATAACTATCTCGTTAATTTCGGCTATCCCGATAAGCTTGCTCCTACTTCTGTCAGAACACTTTTAAGCTCGGCTTCTTTTTCTTGTGCAAACTCGGAAAATTTTTTCGCCCCTTGTAGCAACAAAACATGAGATGTTTGGCGCTTCCAATTTTTGAAGCGAAAAGCTTCACTACGAGGTTCGGAGCCGAGCTTCGCGCATGCTGCAAGCCACGACCGAGTGACGTCACGCGCAGCGTTCGATGCAGCTGCGCACTACTGCGCATGTGCGCCGCCTTCTCACCGCCCCTGCTACTGCGGGCGCTCTTCTCCTCCCTGCCGTGCGACCTTTCGTTGCAGCCGCGTGTTGCCCGCGTCGCAGCCGGCAACCCTCCTCTACGCATTCCTGCGGGCAGTTTTAGCTGCGCCGATTTTCGTCTCCTCCTCCGCCTCCGTACAGGCAGTAGGTTTACGGCCGTCAAACCAAGCACAACTGAAGTTTTTCGCTTGTGTATCCAGGCGTAACCAGAGCTCAGCCACTGACTAATTTTTTCCTCTTGCCATCTAAAGCGTTAAAAAGTGACTCAGTCATGGCAATTCCGGGGCTAAGATAAGATCAATAATCGCATTCGCAGCTTCTGAAAAACAGTATTCTTCAGAAGCACCTCGTAACAAAGTAAAACCACATCGGAATATTACATAGAAGAAATGTATTCGCAAACACAGCAACTCAGGAAGAAAAGCGGTTAGAAACATGCAGCAGCAGCAAGCACAGGAACGATGATGTGCACAAAATTTTAAAGAAAAAAGCTTTCTCGGAAATAGTGCCAACCTGCATGATTTGGACGCCGGGATTAAACGCTTTGCCGCTCGTATCACCACCACCGTTGAGCTAATATCACATATGTACACGTTCTTACATACTGCACACTCAAAAAGCGCAGTGTCATATGTGCTGCCACTTTTAACACTGCGCGCTAACAGCGTGGCTGATTTCCTTCCTTAGGACCGCACATGCAGAGCGTCCTGACACAGCACGGCTACCGGGCGACAACCAAACAGAACTACAAGCCTGTCTTCTCGATGCATACAAAGGCTCACTGTTGTTCCACCCCTAGAGGGCGCTCTGCTACACGCCGAAAGAAACGCCGTAGAGTAGTACGGGATAAGCTCCAGCCGCCTGTATGCCTGCAGCACCTCGCGACGCTTAAGGACACTGAAGTTAGCCAACGCACCGCCACATGTGGCTCTGCCCAAGGCGCTCCATCACGCTGACGTGCAACACCAACCTAGCGATTAAGATTGTCCTGATTTGATGGTGTTCATCTCGTTTGTAATCAGTCCTGGTAATTCGCCCATATCCAGACCTGCATCGATGACAGCAAGCATACACAAGTTCTGCAGCGTCGGTGCTAAGTGCAACACGTGCAGATCCGTCAGCTCCTCTTCCGCCTCAGAAATGTCCTCGAGGTGATCTTCCTCCTCAAGGCTGGGTGGAGGCCCGAAGCCTCCGAAGACCAACACCCTCTTTCCAAGCACACAGCAGCCGGGCTTGTGCCTCACAGACGGGCCTGATCCAAATGGCGTCACTTTAGTCCAGCACGACTTTTCAACGTCATACTTGTGCATATCTCCAAAGTAGGTGTTCAGCATTTTGTTGTAGCGACCGAAGATATACAGCTGTCTCTCGTAGACGAACGCAGAGTGACACTCGCGTCCCTCCGGGGCCACGCCTTGCACTTGTGGGCGCACGTATACGTCGCAGTGGTCGTTTCCAGATAATATAAGCAATTGTCATAAGGATCGTCGGGTCGTGAGAATTCTGCGTTGCCACCCCAAATGTACATGCGGGTTCCAATGGCGGTCGCCGTGTGGCAGTAGCGCCCGAGGGGGGCCTGTCGGCTGGTCGGGACACGATGCCACTCTAGGGTCTCCAGGTCCAGAAAACGTACAAAATTCGATGAATCTCTGTGTAATCCACCAAAAATGTACATCCGGTGACCAAGCACGCACGCCGAGTGGTTAACATCAGCACTCGGTACTTCACCCCTTACCTCCGGACGGCTCCATGTCATGGCATCGGTATCGATGCGGTAGAGGCCGGTAACCTCTGGGCTGATGTGCTGTCCGCCCCACATGTAGACGCAGTGGCCGTAGGCTACAACGCTGCGGCCCATGATGTTAATCGGCTCAGCTTCGGGAAGTGACCGAGTCTGTATCCTTTCCCACCGGTACGAGACGGGGTCGAAGGTGTACACGTCGACGATGCAGCCTGAGATTTCATCACTGTCCGGGTAGCAGGTGTCGACAGAGTCGAACGAGTAAACCTTCCCTTCGATGGTGACCGACGTTTCGTTGAGGAGTTCTGGAATACGGTTGAGCCGCGGCGTCCACATCGCTCGATGGCAACCAGTTCTTGCGAAAAGGATATCGGGTCATGATGTAAAAAATAGCGCGCAGGGAACACAAGGGATGGACAGTAAACGACGCAGACAAGCGCTTACTCGCAACTGAGGTTTATTGCTGACGCGCGCGATATAAGGTAGTCACTTTAAAAACATAAAACAAAAAACCACAAACAGTCCCTCCTCGAAAGACCAAGTCCGCTTTGCTGGATATCGGGCCGCTTTGTTCCTTTACAGCTAACAGCCACGCGCTGAAATCAAACCTGGTTGTTGTTGTTGTAGCCTTTGACAGAATGGCACATACCCACACTGGGGGATCGGCCAAGAATCGGGAGGTAAAGGTTGGTATTCACCTGTGCGTAGTAAAGGCAAAAGGAAAGCACACGGGGGAGGAACACAGGGGGAGTCTACCACAAGAAGGGCAGGAAGAGGATGGAAAAAAATTTTTTTAATATATATTTAAAATATATATAAGGGAAGGGGCATGAGGGGCTCGTTATAAATATGAAAGAAGCCAACAGCCACAGAAACCAAGGGGCACAGGGAATATTTAATTTATTTACTTATTTTGTGGTGCTGATCAATTTAGAATACTACTGAATATGTTATCGCTTAAAGCTAATTGATTAGAAAAGCAGCAGAAAAAACAACCATTGCCGCCGGTGGGATCCGAACCCACGACCTCCGAATTACGCGTCCGGTGCTCTACCTCTGAGCTACGGCGACGGCTGTCAAATCTTCTCCTTTCGGGGGTATTTATGTTTACAAGTAACCTAACCTTGAGAGTGTTCATCAGCGCCACCCACGTTCATAAGCGGCGGACATAGAACGTCTTGAGTTGCCGCAGGTGTGACATAAAACGTCATCGAACGGAGAGGGTGGAATCTGCGTGAGAACAGGGCGACCCACATGGAGCGAACTTGCGCTGCGGATTTTGAGCGGCGCGGCGGAACGCGGACGCACCGCCGCTGTGCCGCACCACAAGAGGCGGAAAACGGGCGGCTGCCGCCAAACCGCTGCCGACAAAAACAAAAAAAAAGATTTGTAAGCTTACTCTAAAGCCATTGTTTATTGGAGGGCGCATTCTCACTTTTTAGTTCAGCATATGCTATCTCCTCTCTCCACTCCACCCCCACTCGGTTTCACCCTGCGCGCCGAGCCACCGGCAGCTGCTGCTAGCAGAGACGCAAAAATAGACTCAGCCTATAGTAGCGCCATCTGGTTCTCGGGACAGGAATCATTATTGTAAACAAACCGGCTCTCCTCTTAAGCCTAGAAGTGGGAGAATCGTCACTCTAAATAAAAAAATAAGGCAAATTTATCACTTATAAGTTTTATTATAGGCAAGGCGAGACGAAGCGAAAGACCGGTGCTCCATTTACGGCCAGTGAACGCAGTGAAAAAGGCAGCAACAACGAGAATTCAGTCCAAAGCGAGGGGTCCGGCTTCGAAAGGCGCCGCCATGTTTGTCGCCGCGCGCGGGCGGAAGCTAGATGCGGGAAGAGAGCGCCCTCATTGGTCCGCGCTGACAGCTCGCATTCGCCGCTTCCGGTGAGCGGCTGACCGCCGGGCGAACGTATCTAGCACTGCTTGGTCGGCGGCGAACGGCCGCCGGCGGCCAAGCGGCCGCCGCCGGGCGGCCGTACGCAGGTTTTCCGCGAGAAAACCGCTCCATGTGGGTCGGGCTGCCAGAACCGAGGCCCTCGCTAAGCAATTAAGCAAACAAGGGAAGGGGTATGAGGGGCTCGTTGATTAGAAGCTAATTGATTAGAAAAGCAGAAAAAAAAAACAACCACTGCTTTTCTAATCAATTAGCTTTAAGTGATAACATATTCAGTAGTATTCTAAATTGATCAGCACCACAAAATAAGTAAATAAATTAAAAATTCCCTGTGCCCCTTGGTTTCTGTGGCTGTTGGCTTCTTTCATATATATATATATATATATATATATATATATATATATATATATATATATATATATATATATATCTCCAATCCAATCCGTCTCTCCAATCCAAACTCCTATATATATATATATATATAGGAGTTTGGATTGGAGAGAGAGTGAGAGAGAGAAAAGAGAGAGATTACTTCGAAAAATAATGAAGCATAAAAAGAAAATACTGAAAGCTTTAGCAAGGCAGTCGATGAGATTCCAGCAAGAAATTTTGAACAGCGTCACAAACAGACCTGTGGCTGAACCCAAGCGTGGTGGCACCCAATGAAAGTGTGGGCTGCTCAAACTAAGGCCAAGTTGCTGTAAGGACAACTCCAGCAGTCTTCTTCTCAAAGAGGTGAAACGACGACAATGGAGCCAAAAATGATTGATAGATTCAGGCTCACGGCAAAATGCACAGAGGGGAGATAACGCCAAACCAGATCTGTGCAGATAGAAATTTAGAGGAGGGATGCGGCAGCTCAACCTCGTCAGAGATACTTCTAGATGCCGAGATGGACAAATTTTCCTGCTCCAGGAATATTTCAGATGCTGATATTCCGCCGATGTTAAAAGTGTTGTGTCTTGCACAGTGGGCGGCGCATGCGCATGTGAGCGCGAGACTTTTCATCTTTCCCTTTTCCTCTCTCAAGGAAGGTAAACAGCGCAAAACACTGGACGAAGGAAGAAAATGACACACAAGGCGCTGATTAGCAGCTCAAGTTTAATCCGCCAGGAGCGAAATATTTTTGCTTAGAAAGTTGTACCAACCTGCCCGAGCTTCTGCCTTTACCTTTGCTGATGGCACCGTTCGATGTGATGACGTCCAAGACGTGCAATATGAGAAGGAGCCCAGCGGCTGAACTAGCTGTGTTTATACCAGGCTTGATACCAGGCGAGTGCATCCGGTGCGGCTGAGACGGGCTGAGCCATGGGCTGAGCTTATATCGCGCCGCTAGCGGCAGCGCCACGTTCTCCTCTAGCGGCATCGGTGCGCAAGAGGGCTGCGGGCAGCGTAAAGAAAGTTCCGCCGTCTTTACACCTCTCCATTCACCCTAACCCGAGTCTATCTAGCCATTGTTCTCGCTCAGTCCGCCTCTCTCGCTCCATCTTCAGCACAATTAGGTCTGTTCGAGTTCCTTAATGTTGTTCATTCTCCTTACATCGTCCGAGCGGCCTCCTCAAATCTCTTACACAGCCTTCGATGTTCGTCTCGTCCAGATGACACCAACGCTTGCACTACTCGCACTGTACTGGCTCCCGTCCTCACTGGCTTTCCTGGCTTGTCAACCCATCGTCCGGTCGACCACCTAACGTAAAAGCCCGCGAAAATACCTAAGCAAAGCCCTCTGCTAATCCCTCTGCCAGCTTCCATACACCACGGTTTAACTACCGCCCATGCACCATGTACCAGCCATGTACGCAAGCACCCCATAGAGAAACAAACTTACGCAAGTATGTTTCTCTATGAGCACCCGTTCTAAATCGAACCACTAGCCGCGCCTTTAGCTTCAAACGAAGACGCTCCTTAAACAAACAAACAAAAATCTTCTCCGACTGATCAACGACTGACGCATTGCGGTGACGCCCGTGGACAATAATGTGAACTCTGTTCAAGCTGCAAACCATTGCAAACTTTAAAAATTCGAGTTTGTTGACAAACGCACTACCGCCTGACAACTAAATCAGTGAAACAAATGCATTAAGAAGGTCCATTGATATAACCATCTTAGTGACAAATTAAATGGTAACAGAAGCTCTGGCCACGTTCATGGGAGCATATGTGATATTGAGCGGGAGCTTTTATTGGCCGCTTCCAGATGGCGCCGCCATCCGTAAGCGCCGGTAGAAGGATACTGAGTGACTGAGTGCTACTAGGACCAACGTTGAACGGGACCACTGGGACTTTTTGCATACAGCTTGGAGGAAGGAAATTTTTCCTTAAGTAAGCTTGCAAAGTAAAAGTTTTTATCTTTCAAGATAAATATTAACACAAATAAAAAATATGTTTCTAAAACAATTCAGATGTAAACAGGAACTGCAGCACCAATGCGAGATTCCTATCGATCAGCTGAGGAGGCAGTAGCATTGGCAGGATCGCGAACGGTCGTCAATAGGTTTTTGTTTTTGGAAGGGAACGTAGCCAAACGTAAGTTAAACGTAACAATGATGGCACATTCTAGACGTGCTTCCTAGTCGCGGTAAATTTAGAACCGACGGTGATTTTCACAACAGAATCGTGAATGTCTAGGCGGATGTTCTCACTTCCTTTATGCTATGAACCCCGGCAATGAGCACGACTCAGGACAACGAACCGAAGCCCCAGCAGCACGTCTATAATAGCGTAGAAGAGGTGCGTCACGCTACAAACCGCTCAAACCACAATTCCACCGCTGCAAGAGGCAACAAAAATGAAACGCAGCCATCCGCTTGGGATGCCCGGGACCCAGTGGTAGATCATGACCAACTCAAGCTCACTGTGCGGTGACAGGGCTGTGGCGATAAACCAGCCTGTGTGGTGTTCGCTGTGCTGAGACCAGAGGATCGTGCCTCTTTTTTAGATGTGTGCCACTGTGGTGACAAGGCAGTGCTGCCATGGCGCTGAGGAAACTTTCAAGACCCAACGCCATCCGGTGTTCTTCGCTGTGTGTGGGACCGTCCCGTTCGCTTTATTGTGTGAAACCTGCCAAAACAGCATATTTCATACTGTGATGAAGTATATCCTGCATCAGTCACAACGTCATTTCTGTCTATTACCCAGTCCATTTTTTTAATCTTAATAATTGCTGGTGTTTCACAAATAGCACTCATTACTCAGGCTGTAGAGGTTAACTAATCTGCCCAGTGAAATCAACACTGGGCTACCAGATTATGTTTGTTTAATCCACAGAACACATAGACACTTTCATTCGTAGGATTTAGGTTTTTTTGCGTAAATATTTTCTCTTACTCTGCTTGATATTACAGATGCCATTGTGGGCCAGGGGCTACAGGCTCTCAAGGTCAACCTTTCGAGCTGTTTCCAAGCTTACATTCTGAGTGTCTTACTGTTCAAAGCTTGCAAATTAGCATACCCAGTAGTAGTACTGTCTGGTGCTTGCACATGCATTGAGCCATGAGCACAACCAGATGCTTTTCAAACGTACATGTGCCATTCATCGTTATCATCAGCCTAACTAGGCTCATTGCAGTTGAAGGCCTCTTCCATTTCCTCCAGTTAACCCTGTCTTGTGCCCCATATCCCACAAACTGCATAATCTCATCCACCACCTGACCATCTCTTGTCCCCTACTGCTTGCCCGCTCTTCAAATCTACTCCATATCCTTCAGGGATCATTAGTTATCATCCCTTTGCACCACATGCCTTGCCCATGCCCGTTTCTTATTCGTGATTTCGACTAAGATATCTAACTCGCATTTCTTCCCTGAGTTCTCTTTCCCTGCCTATTAGCATTGCACCTATTGTTCTCCTTTCCACAGCTCTCCATGCTGTCGTCAATTTAAGCTCAACTGTTTTTGTTTGCCTCCATGTTTCCCCCTTGCAGGTGAGTACTGCTGAGATATAGCTGTTATATTCTGTCCTCTGCAGCGGTGTTGGCAAACTGCTATTCATTACCCGAAAGTGCCTGCCAAATGCACCCCACCTCAGTCTTATTCTCCTTGTTATTTCACTCCCATTGTCTGGATCTGCAGTCACTACTTGACCCAAGTAAATCTATTCCCTTACTGCTTTCCTTGCTTTGCTGCCTATTGTGAACTGTTGGTTCTTTCTGAGAATGTCGAACATTACTTTATAATTCTTCATATTTCTTAATTTTTCGGTCCTCATTCTTGCTTTGAAACTTGGCCTCTGAGTTGCTTGTCGAGGCAATGTCATTAACAAATTGGAGATTGCTAAGGTATTCTCCATTAGCTTTTAATTCTTCCCAATCCTCTTCTCTAAATAAGTCCTGTAAACATGCAGTGACTTTTATTAGAGGAATTGTGTTTCCCTGCCATGCATCCTTCCAGATTGCTATTTTATCACTTTACCTGTGAAGAAGTATTGTAGCTATGCAACTGCAGTAGATATTTTCCAGAACCTTAACAAATGTTCGAGCAAGACTTAGGTTTGAACAAGTTAGCGGTACTCTGTGTTTCTGTTCTTGTTTACTTGTGCTGCTGCATTTCATCAGCTGCCGCATGCCTCATTTACACTCTGGTTATGCAGTGCCTGCATAACTACTGAGGTTTCGACTGAGTACTGTGCTTTCTCGTGGTCTGTGAAGACTCCCAAGAGAGGTTGATTATATTCTGTACACTTCATCATCACTTGGTTGATGCTGTGAATATGGTGCATTGTCAAGGAGCCTTTCTGAAAGCTAGCCTATTCCTTCGGTCGACTTGAAGTCTGAGGTTGACCTAATTTATTGACAATTACCTTAGTAAATACCTTGTAAACAACGGACAGCAAGCTGATCGGTTTGTAATTTCTCACGTCCTTGACATCCCCCTTATTATGATATAAGATGATGTTAGCATTCTTTCAAGATTCCATTATGCTTAAACTCGAGAGGTACTGCATATGCAGGGTTGCTAGTTTTCCTATCATGTTGTCCCCACTATCCTTCAACAGACCTGCAGTTACCCTATCTTCACCAGCGACTTTCCCTGTTTGCATTGCCTTTATAAGCTTTCTCTACTTCCTCAATCGTTACTGATGGCAGCACCAATTTTTTTCCATACCACTGACTTCATAATTACCACCCTGGTTGTTTCGACTACTGGAGAGATCTGTGTAGAATTCTGTGGCTATTTAAAGTTTATCTTATCTATATCCGTAATGGCATTGCCCTGCTTTTCTCTTGGCCGATGACTAATTTCCCCTTGTCTACGTTTAGGCTACCTCTTTTGTTTACAGCCTTCTCAATCCTCTCCATGTTTTACTTATGTCATTTACCTTACACTTATTGATTAGCTTTGACAATCCTGCCATCTATATCCTATCTATGAGGTTAGATGCTTTCATGATTTGGTGTTTCTTAATCAGGTCTTTTGTTTTCTGAGAGAGCTTACTAGTATCCTGTCTAACCAACTACCTTGTACTTCTATTACGCACTGTGTAATGATATTTGTGAGGTTGTCATTAACCTACTAACACTAAATTCATCGCCCTCTGTTACAGCGAAATATCTGTTCTCCAGAGAGATCCGTAATGCCTGCTGCATTATATAAAGGCTCATTAAACAATGCAGTGTTGGGTTTGGAAATTTCCAAGTACATTGTTACTCTGCTCTAATTTAATTCACAGTCATGAGAACTAGTATTACGAGGAAAAAGAGTACAGCTTGATTGAGAAAGAATCTTCGAAAGCAATATACTGCTTCCAATCTGTATAGGTTGTTACCTTTGTGCTTGTATCTTTTAAAAAGCACTTTCACCTATTCGAATATGTAAAGTTAAGTGCTTGAGAGCCCATCTGGTTGGGTTGTGCCAAGCTAAGTAGCCAAACCAGCCAGGCTAAAATGAAAAGCAATCTAAAAGATACCACACGTGAGATTGTATTTTAACATGTAGGAAACATAATTTTCTGTAATATGTAGTCTTGTATTTCGCTGCTCAATGCAAGTTGGAGTTGTCTTTTCCTGCCCTTATGCACTCGGATTTTATGCCTTTATAAGAACCTAGACGACAGTGTGCAGTCAGATGTGTTTTTTGTGTTTTGTTGCTTCTGCTTTGTGCATCGTCATTTTACAAAAACACGCAAGCACCAATGCTGGTGGCATTTGAGTTTTTCTTGTGGTGACTCTCCTTTGCTCTCCATTATTTTGCAGGCCAATATTGATAAGCCAAAGTGCAGAAGGTGCCAGGGGAAGAAACCTACAAAACCACAACTGCCAGCCTTCCCCTGACTCCATTGCTTCATGCCTATAACCTTGAAAATTGTGTCTATGCAATAAGTGTGGTGGAGATTTTTTTTATGTAATTGCTTGAATTGCAGGCATTTACCTAATAAGAATAAGGGTGTCATTCTCGAAACAAAAATTTAGTTTGTTGAACCCACTTCAGAAATAATGGTGTTCTTTCCTCAAGGATGACAACTGGCAGTCTGGTGTACATCACTAAATGGTCTGAAGCAGAGGGGGAGGGGGGGGGGGGGGAAGAGGTTAGAAAAGGGGAGGGGAGAAGGAGAGAATAAATGGCGGCAACTTAGTAGTGTGTTTTGCTTTTGAGCACAAAATACAAGGAGCTAAAATCATGCGTGTTAATATGGTAAAAAGCTGCCTCTTGAATAGTTTAAATTTGGTGCTGAAAGAGATTTCTACTTGATTTGTGGCACACACAGAACACACCGAGCAACATACACCAATCAAATGGCAATCTTCAACCTGTATACTGTTGTGATCTACACCTTGTCACTTTGAGAAATGAAAAGAAAAAAATTAGGCTGCTCGTGCTCACCCTTGAAAAAAAGACGCATTGTTTTCAGAACATCATTCACAATTAAAAAATTATGGTTGAGAAATGGCACTCAATTTTTAGTACAAATTTGGATGAGTCAGACCCTGACCTGTTGCTCAAAGGTCCAAGCCAGATCTCTGAAGAGAAATGATGATTATTGTGAAGGACTAAGTGTGACATCATCTGAAAGAGAAGTGTGTTGGACAGTTTGTCATCATTTAATAGAATTGTACTTATGGAATTCTTTCTTTTATTCCTTATTCTTCTGTGATTTCACTCAAAGTTGAAACCTCAGGGGAGAAAATTGTGTGCATTGGAATAAGTCTATCGGTGCCTCTGCGTTTGACATCTCATTCTTTGTCTCACTTCTTTGCATGTATGCTTGCTGAAGTCATTCAGTGTGACTGTGGCACTTTGGTGCTGTATTTTTTATTTGTTTTAAATTTTATTTGCTTTGTCTTATGCTTGAAACTTTCTGAGGACTCGAACTCTGCAAAACTGTTGCTGTCATTATTTTGTAATGAGTTCTACTCTGTAGTGTTTTTTGCTGATGTTGATTGGTTCATAGGCATTTTGTTGGTGTTGCTGTAGAGTACTCTGTGATTCCTTGTGTTTTGTCACAAGTCAATTACCTCTATTCTTCTTGCTTATAACATTACTGACACTTTCAAAACATTTTTCATTGCTCTGTGCATTTTACCCACACCCTAACACCTGTGGTTACTTTTTAAGGCTTCTTTAATAAACAGCGACATTTTGCTGTATGGGTATACCTGGACATATAAGTTATTATTTTTTCAGTTTCTTTCACAAAACTGATTGCTGTTCTGCACATCTGCAATTCATCATGTATTGATTTCAATTTAAGATACTGGTATGGACTCTGAATTGCCTTTAAGCTGAGCAATTTTTTATTTTAATGTGAAGCTCTTTGAAAAAAATTCCTTGCTTAATGTTTTTGTTGACCTCTGCTTTTTGATGCTATCCACTGTTGCACAAGCCAGTCCCGGATTTGTTGGATTTAATCATGTAAAATCCGCGCTTTTTTGTAATTTTGCCTGGGTGCTGGCCTAGCAGGAGTGTCAGGGTCATGCATCATTAAATACCTTTACAAATTGTAATGTTGCTGCGACTTCTGCGCAGAATAATGCAACAGCTGGTGACGTATTACAATTACTTTTGTTGACCATTCCACAATGCTGTCACTTTCGTTGTTGTATGATGACCTCACCTCATCAGCACATTCCAAGAGTCGTGCTGTCCATCTCGTTGGAAATGCCAGTCACCTTGAATATGCTTGAGGGTAGCGCGTTGGGGAACTGGGTTGTCAAGGTTTTGGTTTCCTTATTCCCCCCCCAATTTTGGTATCCCAGAATGGGGGTATGGGCTTTACACCTAGGGCAGGTCTTACATGAGTAAATACAGTATTGCCTAACTGCACTCTTGGAGATAGTGTAGTAGAAACACCATACTGGACATATGGCCACGATCGTGTACAGCTTAAATTTGGGTTGCAAGTAAGCTGTGGCAATTTTTTTCCCACTCTGAAAGTTTTTTCTAGTGCGCAGTATGAAAGATGTAAGAGGGATAACAAAAAAATGAATGCAATACCAATGTGTTGTGTCACTAAGCATAACTAAACTCGCTACTTTTTAAGCCTGCATAGGCAGACTTACACAGTCCTTCCCAAGAAGCCAGTAATTATGCATGTACACTTGACGAAAGCAGTGGCTGTTGGCTCTATTGCAGTGCTTTTCTAATCTGTGTTGTTAAAAGTATAGTATTCCACATTTGTGCGCAGAATTCAAAGTAAAATATTTTTCCTTTGGAAATGACTTCTCTTTAAGCTCAACATACTGAATTTACACAACCTGGTGCTACTGAATGGAAAGTTGGGCTACTTGGATGCTGCTCGTGATGAACAGCGCTTTCTGTGTCTTCGTAACGTTTGCGCCCACTTATTCATCTTGTACAGCTGTTGTACGAGATCGCATTCTGCATTCACTCTCTCTTGCACATAACACCATGTAAGCTACGGCATGTGGAGTCCTTTGTCTTATGGAATCTGTCTATCAAATGCAGGTTGGAGCATAAGGGACTTCATGCTTGGTGTACTTCCTGGACAGAATTCAACAGGTTAGAATGTGCATATTTTCTCCAGAAGTTTTCTGAAGGTTGCCATTCAGTGAGCAGGATGAAGGTAGTTTAGCTTACAGGAAGACTGCTGTAAGTGACAGTCTGTTGTTTTGCTGAGCATCACTGACTGCCACATATTGGTTATTAATCCCGCATAGGTTTATGGGGGGTTTTAACATCCCAAAGCGACTGAGGCTACGACAGATGCCGTAGTGGAGGGCTCCGGAAGTTTCGACCACCTGGGGTTCTTTAACGTGCACTGACATCGCACAGCACACAAGCCTCTAGAATTTCTCCTCCATCGAAATTCTAGCTGCCGCGGCCGGGATCGAACCCGCGTCTTTTGAGTCAGCAGTCGAGCACCATAACCGCTGAGCCACTGCGGCGGCCATTAATCCCGCATAGGTGAACTGAAAAAGATGTCTATCATAAAGCCAGTATCACAAGCGCATGGGTCAATAACAGTGACTTTGGCTAGGTTAAAAAGCTGCCCAATAATGTTGGAAATCATGACACTTCTGCAAACTTTAATGTTTTCTTCAGCTGCCTGCAGAATCAGCAGTTGTGATATCACGCTTCAGATCTGAATTCTCTTAAAGCCATTCTACTCAATATAACTTTGGATAAATACCGGTAGCTGTTAGTGAGTATGTCTTGCACATTCTTCTTTTATGTCTAGCTTCAGCATAGCTTGGCATTTTTGGTTCCTGCATTTTAGTAAAAGTATTCTGCCTTTAAAACGCAGGTTTGATCATCACACAGAGCGGACCTGGCACACCTCCTGGTCAAGATTCACCTGATCAAAGGCACCCCATGAGCCACTGCATGGAATCCATTCTTGCCAGCATGGGTAACCAACAGAATAAACAGATAGAAAAGAAGCTGCATGAGTGCAGCCACTGCAAAAAGGTATTCACTAAAAGAAGCCAGCTAGTCGTACATCTAAGAGTCCATACCGGCGACCGCCCGTACCACTGTGACCATTGTGGTAGTAGCTTTGCACAAAAGCCCCATCTGAAGGCACACCAGCGTACTCACTCAGGCGAGCGTCCTTATCGTTGCGACCACTGTGGTAGCAGCTTTGCACAGAAGGCGACCCTTGAGGCACATTTTCGTACTCACACTGGCGAACGCCCGTACCGTTGTGACTACTGTTCGAGTGCCTTTGCTGTCAATAGCAACCTGATAGAACACCTGCGAACCCACACAGGTGAACGTCCGTATCGTTGCAACTACTGTGGCAGTGCCTTCGCGATAAGGAGCACCCTGGTTTTGCACATCCGAACCCACACGGGTGAAAAGCCGTATCGGTGCCAGCTGTGTCCCATGGTTTTTGCACAACATTCACAGCTTGCGAGACACGTGCGATCCCACAAGGGTGATAAGCCATTTCAGTGTGACGTGTGCCTGAAAAAATTCTCCGAGAAGTGCAACTTGGGACGTCACAAAGAACTTAAGCACAAAAGAGATTGTAGTGTTCCATGAAACCCAATGGTACAGGGTCTGTCAAAAGTTCCCAGGCCACATGGTCCGCTTTTCATCGGTATATCCTGGCACTTAAGATTCCGATAGAGCTATCGAGGTTCTCAGATGGTAGAGCGATCCTTCTTCTATACTCTACAGGTATTTTGAGCTTCAAGGGTATCTCAACAGCCCGACTATGCTGCTCAAAAGCAAACCCTGTGGCCTTGGAACTTTTGACGGACCCTGTAGCATGTTTTGCTAGCTATCCTGTTGTTTATCACTAGCTAGAAACATGCTAGCTATGTAACGTAATGCAAGTGTTGCTTGCCTGCTTATATTATTGATAGTTTGTTAAATTTGTAAACTTTCTTTCATTTTGACGAACCTGTCTTAAAGAAGCATTTATGTCCTTTTAGATTTCATTGGCACCCAGCTGCTCTATAGGTATTTCCTCTACGCGGTACACCAGCCTACTGGGCTCTTAATGTTGTGTGATTTAAAATAAAATCAGGGCGTCACTTCTTTTCATTAAAACACTTTCAACAGCTTGTAATGGACTTTCAATATCAGCATATCTAATATTTATAACAAATGCAGTTTTGCACCCTGCCTCCATCAAGAACTTCGTGGAAATGAATGAAGGTGCTCCCATTAATTTTATTTGTGCATTCTTTGTGCGTTAGGCTTTGGGGAACTGTTGATGAATTCACAAATTGCCATTACTGCAGCTTTATTCATTTGTGTAACAGCATAGAAGAAGCCTGCTCCTTTCAAGTCCTTTCTGTGTTTTTATTCTGGGACTGTTAATTTAAATGAGAGGATATAAAAGTCCCAGTTCAGGATGATAATCCTTCCTTTACGTTGGAGGCTTTAGGATTTATTTGCTGGTTTAACAAAGGGTGAGAAAAATCTACTGCTCAAGTATCTGCGTTCGTTGTCATCATTATTAACAGACTGACTGCACCCACTGCGGGACAAATGCTTCTCCCATATCCCTTTACTTAACTCGGTCCTGTGCCAGCTGTGGACACCGTATCCCCGCAAACTTCTTAATCTCATCCGCCCACCTAACATTATGCTGCCCCTGATATGCTTGCCTTCTCTTGGAATCCACTCTGTTACCCTTAACAACCATCTGCATTACATGACCTTCCCAGGCCCATTTCTTCTTCTTCTTGATTTATATCATTAAGTCTTTAACTCACCTTTGTTCCCTGACCCACTCTGACCTCCTCCGATTGCCTTAACGTTATGCCAATCATTTTCCTTTTCACAGCTTGCTGTATTGTTTTGAATTAAAGTTGAACCCTTTTTGTTAGCCTCCATATTTCTCCCCTGTAGATGAGTGCTGGTAAAATACAGCTGTTGTATACTTTTCTCGGGAGGGATATGATTATTTCGATCCCATGACTTTCGAAATATCCTCTAAACAAGCAGTGAATAGCATTAAAGAGTTTGTGTCTCCCTGCCTGACATCCTTTCTTGTTTGAATTTTATTGCCAACTTTATGGAGAACTATGATGGCTGCACAGCCGTTATACAGGGTGTTTCACGTAACTTGAATCAAGGATTTCAAGAAAGTGGCGCACCAGAGCTGGATGAAACCAAAGTCATATTGTTTCCTGTCATGTGGCACTCCTCAGATTGTTTTTAAAATTCCACTTAAATAGTTCATTAGCTTAGATTAATTATGGAAAAATTATAATATTCGCTTTAGGGTCACGTGCGTTTAAGTTGTAGAGGGGGGCTACGAAGCAACACATCCAGTTTTTGGTATCAACGTAACTTCTTTGTGGTCCTTTTTTCCAGCATTTAAAGAAAGCCTGTGAAATATGTAAAAAAAAGCCACGTAATTGCGCTACCATATTGTACTGCTGCTAAGTGGGTCCTGAATGAAAGAAGCATGCGCACTCACCACCTCGAAGTGAGCGGCCGACGCCACTCACAGCAAAGTCTTGAAAATCCCTCAGCACATTCTTCTTGAACATGGCAAGTGCGTGCCGTGATCTGCGATCAATGGCAAACAGGCCATCGACAGCGAATTCAGATGTAGGTTCTGTTGAGCTGTCGCATAAAGAAAACAAAAAAAGGAAAGAAAAGCAGTGAAGTCGTGTATTTCAAGGTACGAGGGGGTACCCAAAAGAAACCGGACTTATTTTTGTTTGAACTTATTTGTTCACATTTTAAGCACAGACCTTCAATATCCTTCAAAGTATTCCCCACCTGCAATGATACGCTTGTCGAATCTTTCATTCCATTTTTCAAAACATTGTTTAAATTCATCTTTTGTGATGCTTGACAGTGCCTCCGTCGTTTTTTTCTTCACCTCAGCAACATCAGCGAAACGCTTTCCATTCACCTATTTTTTCATTCTAGGAAACAAAGAAAGTAGCACGGGGCAAGGTCGGGAGAGTATGAGGGTTGAGGAATAGGGGTCATGCCATTTTTGGCCCAAAATTGTCGTAGAGACAGGGCTGTGTGAGCAGGGGCATTGCCATGATGAAAAAACCAGTCTCCCGACCGCCACAAATCTGGCCGCTTCCACCGCACACTGTTGCCCAATCTTTTCAAAACATCCAAGTAGAAAGCCTGGCTAACTGTCTGACCCTGCTGAACAAATTCTCAATAGACAACTTCTCTCACGTCGAAAAAACAAATCAGCATTGTTTTGATGTTTGGTTTCACCTGACGAGCTTTCTTGAGGCGAGGTGAATTTGAAGTTTTCCATTGGCATGATTGTTGGTTTGATTCAGGATTCGATTCAGGAACACTTCAGTTGTCCCCATAGCATCGTCCTTGTACGTCTTTCTTAATATTTCAAGAGTTTCCATTCAAATTTTTCCGAGCAGTAACCAGAATTTCACCGCCGCACGCTGTTCACGAAAATCAGCCATTGCAAAAACGACATTCACACAAAACAGTCGTCACTCAAAAACTCTGCCTAAACTAGTCTGACCTCCTTCAACGACGGCACTGGGCTTACTGACTCTGGAATGTTCGTTCTATGCGCTGCTAGTGCCAAAACGCGGTGCCACAGAAGATTTGCCGACCAAAAAATTTAGTCCGGTTTCTTTTGGGTACCCCCTCGTATACTCCATATTCTTAAAAATTATTATCATTTTGCAGTCTGTCGAACTGAGTGGCTGCCGCTCACTTGGGCACGATGAGTGCACGTTTTGTTTGTTCAAAACGGCTGCGAAGGCTGGAATATGGTAGCGCATGAGCGCAATCATGTGATGTTTTTCATATTCCATGAGCTTTCTTTGAATGCCGGGAAAAAGGACCATCTATGAGGCACATTGCTACAGAAAAATGAATCGGTTCTTTCTTAAGCCCCTATGCAACTTAAGTAAATTGACCCTAAAGGGAATAATCAGAAATTTGCATAATTAATTTTAGCTAATTACCGAATCAAGCTGAATTTTTAAAAAATACTCTGAGGGATACCACACGATGGGGAACAATGTCTTTGGTTTTGTCCTGCTCCGGGTTTTGTCCTGCTCCTGCAAGGATTTTTAAAATCCTTGGTTCATGTTACGTGAAACACCCTGTAGATATCTTCCAATATTTCTAATAAGGCTTATCTGCACCCTGATTCCGCAATGCCTGCAAGATTTCTGAGGTTTAAGCGGAGTCAAATGCTTTCTCGCCATCTGTGAAGGCTATGTATAGGTGTTGGTTATATCCTGTGCATTTCTTTATCACCTGATTGAAAGTGTAATATAGTCTGTTGTCGAGTAGCCTTTATAAAAGCCTATGGTCATTTGGTTGATTAAAGTGCAAGGTTGTCCTTATTCTGTTGACGATTACCTTAGTGAATACCTTGAATGCAACGGAAAATTTTTCAAGCCTTTGCATCCCCTTTTTTATTAGTTAAGATAACGTTAGCATTCTTCCGAGATTCCTTCAACAGCAGATCCTTCAACAGATCTGCTGTTACCAGCCTCCGCGGTGCTTCAGTGGTTATGGCACTCGGCTGCTGACCCAAAAGACACGGGTTCTATCCCGGCTCCGGTGATCGCATTTTGATGGAGGTGAAATGCTAGAGGCCCGCGTACTGAGTGATGTCAGTGCACGTTAAGAACCCCAGGTGGTCGAAATTTCCGAAGCCCTTCACTACGGCGTCCCTCATAGCCTGAGTCGCTTTGGGACGTTAAACCCTCATAGACCAGACCAGATCTGCTGTTACCTGATCCCCACCAGCTGCTTTCCCCCTTTGCATTGCTCCTAAAGCTTTCTTTGCTTCCTCTTTTTTTTACTGATGGGCTGTTTAAAGGCTGTGCATTACTGCCTCTCTCATTGTCCTGATTACATCGACCACTGTATAGATTTGTGTAGAGCTTTCCAGCTACTTTAACTATCTTATCCATATTGCTTATTCAGTTCAATTGTTTTTGGTTTCAGAATGTTTGCAAAGACTACTATGAATGGTCCTCTGGGCTAAAATTTGCGCTCGGTAACTTGACAACAGCCCTGTGGCCATAGTACTAGACGCCAGTCAAGACAGGTTAGCAACATAGGCCAAGAGTAAAAACTGTGCGGTCGTTAAAATTGATACTATCTACAAAAATATTAGCCCCAGAAGTGCACATCTGTATGAAGCAGCCTTAAAAAAGAAAGTCTGTAATAACAGGGAAGCACAGAATGGCAGGACAACTGAATGGTGTTGGCAAGTGACATTGCCCTCTTTGTCTGAATGTATACATCAGATTTTTGCTTATGCCTAGTTTCCTCTTGACCGTTTTTAGGTTTCCTCCTTTCTTTAGAGCATGCTTTATTCTCTCCATATCATGCTTCTTCATAGCAGTTACCTTGTGCTTATTCATTAGCTTTGATAGCTCTGCCAGTTCTTTTCTGTTCGTGGGGATAGAGGCGTTCATGCTTTGGCGTTTCTTAATCAGATCTTTCTTGTCCCGTGAGAACTTGCTGGTATCCTGTCTAACAATCCTACTGCCTGCCTCTAGTGCTCTCTGTAATGATAGCTGTGAGATTATCGTTCACTGCTTGAACATCAAGGCTGTCGTTCTTGGTTAAAGCCAAATATTTGTTCTGCAGTGAGATCCTGAACAACTCTACTCTCTCCCTCTTACTGTTAACTCGTTGATAGGCTTCTGCCTGACTAGTTTCTTCTGTTCCCTCTTCAAGTCTAGCCTAATTCGACGCCTTAGCATCCCATGGTTGCTACATCGCACCTTTCCTGGGACTTCCACATCCTGCGTGATGCGAGGGTGAGCGCACAGTATGAAATCTATTTCAATTGGGGCTCTACCAAGTCAACTGCCTGTTCTCCTATTGCATTACTGCATTACTAGCTCTCAAAAATTTTCTCTACTAGATATAAATGGTATATTGTTTTGTGGAGCATTAAGTACGTGATATTTGAGGTCTGTTTCTGTGATGCGAATACAGCTTTTGTTTCTGTCATTTCGCTTTAAGCTGTCATCTCTGTTGTGATGAGATATACTAATTAAAGCCAGATCTCATTCACATTGGGTGTTCTCTACAATAATGAGCTATCAGGTTTATTGGCACTTTAGATAATACTGTATACTTTGTGGTTGATCACAGATTGTGGATTTACTGATGTGCTCTCAAGAGCGTTCATTTGAATGCAGTGACAAATCCTTTGTATTCAGAGCCTCCATTCAGCGTGCAAATTATGTGTGGTGTTGTTTAGTTCACATGAATATTTGCCCTTACGCTCAGTTATTTGTGATACTTATGTGCTTCAGTTATGTTCTGCTTAAAAATTTCAAAACCCGAACTACTTGCTGCTGGACTAGTTGGTTCATAATGAATTTGAATGGCGCAAGCGAACGAATACAGGATGACACAGGAACACAGGAAGACAAGGCACTGTTTCTGTCTTTCTGTCTTCCTGTGTTCGTTCCCTTGCGCCATTCAAATTTATTTAAAAACCAATGCAGTGCTTCAGCTGTTTCCGCTAGAAAGCTAAAATTTGCCCTTGCCTAACCCCCAGGCTCTTCGCACCCAAGCACGTGATTGCATCATACATCCAGAAAACATTTTCTATCATTGTGGACCCGAATCCAGGGGTGTTCTCCAGCACGGCCATTTGATGCTGACTAGTGTGCCACAGTGCAGGTGTTTTCTTGGGTATTATGGGACTCTGGAAGCTTTGCAGCTTGTATGTACGTAATAGCCGGAGTTTACTCTTTTTTTGGGCACAGGAAAACATTGCCGAGCATATTCAGACAGCACGATTGCCGCAAGTTTTTGCGTCATCACAGAGGTGAGATCAGTGCGGTAGTCATCACATTTACTTTGACATTGTTGCGAAATTCTCCTGGCATTGAGTACGCCCTCCCACTTCATTGCCGCCTTAGTGCTGTGTCACACAGGAAAAAATTTTTGGACAATAGTGGATATTCAAAATTCCGCAAGTGCGCTTTCCCGCATAACAATGTTGCCCCCAACAAGATGGCGGACCATGCGTTTCCAGCTGAAACAAAGCAGGAAAGACTGGTTTTTTGTTTGATTCTTCCTAAATATGTTTCTTACATTCTATCCACACCTTTAGCTCCTGTCCTGAAGCCCATGTAGTTACTTTATAGCGAAGTCGGCCATCTTGTTAGGGGCAACATTGTTATGCGGGAAAGTGCACTTGCGAAATTTTGAATATCCCCTATTGCAAGCATTAGGTGTATGGCTCGCATGCAATTCCAATTGCAGTACGCTTCCTGCCAGCCGTAGAGATCCCCCCAGATAAGGCTAGGCTGCGTTGTTCCCTGCACCATGGTGCGACAGTTGCATCAGCATATCATCGTGAGCTGAGTTGAGTCACAGGTCCAACAGATGTGTATGCCACTTCGTTAGGATCCTTTTTTTGTGATTAGCAAATTGAGAGCTTATTAAACTTCTGCCTGTATGTCATCAGAGGCTTGATGCATCATTTTGGATACTAAAAATATATCATCGCGCAGGCCATAGAAAAGTGCTGCTAAAGGATGCTAGCTATCGCAAAACAAGGCAGTTGTGCTTAGCAGGCAAGTCAGCTTTCACAACTTCTGCAGAAAACAAGTCCATATTGTTCAGAATTTCTCAGTGCATGTGACAGTGTCGCACTGCCGTTTGGGTCAGCGTCATATAGACTATGATGAAATGTATGTTTTGCATTGGTTTAGGCAGACACCAACAGCAGAAAGATACTACAGTCAGCCCTTTGCTATGTTGTCTGCCCTCTGACTAATGGAAATAGATATTAAATTGGTAGCTCTCATGGTTACATTCCCATGCATGAAATGTGTACTGTTCATTTTCTAAAACAGCATACCTGTGACACTGACCTCTTTATGTGTTCTCTACCCACCTGCATTTTATATGATGTTTGCCTTTTGTTAGTGTTCTTTTTTGGTCTGTTACCTCATGCTTATTTTTAGGAGGTCCCCCTGACAGTTTTTCACCTTGGGGCCTCCTTATGCTGTTTACCATCGCATTCAATTTTCATGTATATAACTTTTGAAATAAATCTCGTGCTTCAAATGCGATCTGTAGAAAGCTGACCACATGGATATTGAAAACGAACCACTGGTGATTAAAAACTTGTGCTTTACCCGAGCAACCCACATTCTGCAGCTGGTCAACCTGGCTACTGCTCGCACATCACTACACCACCACGTGAAATCAATAAATCTATATCCTGATGCATAAAATTGTCAGCAGGTGATTAAAGCAGACACGTATTTGTCATAGAGAGCAGCGCATGTAAAAGATGGCAGCAGATGAAACCGCAACACAGAAATCTGCTTGCAAATGCCGGCTCAACTTCGTAGTGTGCCTGGTCAGCTATCATCAGGTATTGTGTCAACAAGGAACAATTCTCATCAAATAGCTGTATCTCTGTCTAGCAGAGGGAAAATGCGGTAAGTAATACAAAGCATACACATATGTGTGCATTCGATCCTGGCCGCAACGGTCGAATTTCAATGGAGGCGAAATTATAGAGGCCCATGTGCTGTGTGATGTCGGTGCACATTAGAAGAACCCCAGGTGGTTGAAATTTCCGCCGCCCTTCACTACGGCGTCCCTCATAGCCTGAGTCGCTTTGGGACATTAAACACCCATAAACCATAAATCTATTTATTTATTTCTTTACATGTATTCGCAAACAAATTAGAGGGTGGTTAGGAGGAAATCTTGGTTGCAATGTTAAATTCTTCAGCTCCTTCCCTCCCCCCCCCCAGAAATGGGATCAATGCTGTGAAGGCAAAGAATTTGTGAAAATTCAGACACTTTATTGAATTTTAGTTTTTTCTTTATCGCTGTTAAATTTGTGTTGCGGACATCTTATAGGTCACCGTTCGTTTGCCGCGAAAATAGAAGGCAGTGATGTGGTTTATTTAACTGAAGATGTCCGCAACACAAACAGCGGCAAAAAAAACCCCGAAAATTTAATAATGCATCAGAATTTTCACAAATTCTTCGCTGTCACGGTGTCAATCCCATTTTTGGGGGAAAGGAGCTGAACAAATTAGTGGTACAATCTAGACCCCCTCCCAACCACCCGCTAATTTTTTGCACATATACGTAATGAAATAAATAAATTGGTTTATGGTTTATGGTGGTTTAACATCCCAAAGCAAGTCAGGCATTTTTGAATTTTCGTTTCTTTTTTATCGCTGCAAGTTTGTGTTGCGGGCATCATGAGTTAAATAGACCTCTTCAGACACCGTTCGTATGCCGCGAAAATAGAAGGCAGTGATGCGGCAACGACAAATTGTTGGTGAAGCAAGGGGCCCCCACTTCGACGGACGACTTCATGCTGTGCAGTCGTATCTCTACGCTATTCGGCGGTATGTTGACAGCACCGGCCGCTGCCCCAAATATGCAAGCGGCGTGTTGATTCCTGACCTGGCGTGGTGGTATCGGCGGTTAGGGCGCTCGGCTAATGATCATTAGCCTGAGTTCCCGGGTTCGAATCCGGTCGCGGCGGCCGCGTTCCGATGGAGGCCAAACGCAAAAGCGACCGCGTGCTGAGCGATGTCGGTGCACGTTAAAGGTCCCCAGGTGGTCGAAATTATTCCGGAGCAGTCCACTACGGCACCTCTTCCTCTCTTCTTTCACCCCTCGCTTTTTCGCTTCCCTTACGGCGTATCCAACGAGATGTGAGACAATTACTGCGCCATTTCCTTTCCTCAGAAACCAACCAGCCAATTTTGGTTCCGCGCATTCGGTCTGGATACCCGCTATATTCCTATGTCCTCCAAACCGATAGAGCCGCACTGTTTTAATTTTGTTGTATTGGCGGCAGAGAGAATTGATTTGTAGAGGGATATATCTCGCGCCGTCACCTAAAGCAGCTAGGGAGAGTACGTGGCCGCACTATACTGCAATGGGTACAAACGTCTCCCCCCGGCCATATATCCTCGGCAAACATTAGAGACAAGTGCAACGTTCAGCTCCGAAATTGTGGTTTTGAACACCGGCCGATAACAAAGGCGCTTCGGTTGCGAGTCGTGTGTCCTTTTCTCCCCGGTAGTGCAAGGAAAGCGTTCAGGAAGCGTGAGGACGTGGTGTGTGCCCGGACTGGGCGCTGCAATGGCGTCGAGTGTCAATGAGTCAACAAAGGGTCGATGAGTCAGTGAAGTTGTACGAGGTCTGTTAGAAAAGTATCCGACCTTTGGCCGAAGAAAAAAAACTGGCATAACTGGAGCGTTGGAAACCTAATAACCTTCAAAGTAGTCTCCTTGGGGCTCCATATACATCTCCCAGCGGGGCTGCCATTGTTGGAAGTATTCCGAAAAGGCCCTTTTCGGAATGGAATTTAGCTCTGCTGTCATTGCAGCCATAATGTCCTTTCTTTTCTGAAATCGCGCTCCTTTCAATGGCCTCTTGATTTTAGGAAACAGCCAGAAGTCGTAGGGGGACATATCAGGAGAGTAAGGAGCCTGTTGATCTACAGGAGTCTGGTTTTTCGCCAGAAAAGTCTGAATCAAATGCGAGGAATGTGCAGGAGCAATGCCGCGAAGGATGCGCCAATTTCTTGTTGACCTCAATTCCGGTCTCTTGCGCCGCACAGCACCAACTAGGCGATGGAGGACATCCCTGTAGTACTCTTTAGTCATTCTTTGATCCTGTGGGGTGCGTACTCGTGGTGTGCGACACAGAGGGAGTGAAAAAAGCAGTCAGCATCACTTTTACATTGCTGCGCCCTTGGCGGGCCTTCTTTGGTCTTGGTGACGTGGAATGCGTCCTCTGTGACGACTGGGTTTTGGTTTCCGGGTCGTAGCCGTACACCAAGGACTCGTCACTAGTGATTACGGCGTCGGTGAAGTCAGGGTAACTGTTTGTGGAATCCAGCATCTCCTGTGAGACTTCAACACGAAGCTGCTTTTTCTCCACCGTCAGCAGCTTCGGCACGAATTTCGCCGCAACTCTCTCCATGGCCAAATCTTCGGTGATAATGGAATGTGCAGAAAAATTGCTGATGTCCACTTCTTCCGCAATTTTTCGGATAGTCAAGTCCCGCATCACCACAGCGTTCACTTCGGCAATTAGCTGGTAATTTAGGCATGTTGATGACCGACCGGAGCGTGGCTCTCTCTCCACAGATGTGCGGCCGTCTTTAAACCAGTTCCACCACTGCTTAATCTGTGTGCTGCTCATAGCATCATCACCGAAAGCCGTCTGAACATTTCGAATGGTTTCCACTTGGCTATCGCCAGGTTTCTGGCAAAATTTGAGGTAATAGCGCTGCTCCTCTCGCTCCGCCATTTTCCTTGCAACAAAAAACCGACGAGAGCACTGCGCACTGCCTCACTCAAACGCTGCTTCCCAGCGACTGACGCTATCGGCAGGCGGGAAAAAATTCGTGCATGCGCACGAGGGTTCAAGGTCAGCTGCTGTTAGCGCGCTTGTTTCATATCCATCAGGTGTTCGCAAAAAAAAACATAAAGTCGGATACTTTTCTAACAGACCTCGTATACGTATACCTACCCCACGATATGCATCTGAGGCAGCTGCGTGTCGCGCATGTCTGCTAATGTTTAGTGTACGTGCTTATCTTCCTGTCCCGATAAAAATACAAAAAGCAGATATCTAAGCAAAGGCTTCATAGGCGCCCACGATAAAAACAAAAGAAGAAAGGGTGGAAATGTGTGGAAATCGCTGCACCTAGCTGACAAGGAACTTGAGTGTCGGACGCAATGCAGCAGCGTCCTATTGCTGAGGGAGCCAATCCAATGCTTTCGCGGTTGATAGGTGTCCATGTAACTACAAAAACGAATCCATTGCGGCTGCGTCGTCACATAGCATGTTTACGAAAAGGCTACTCAGCCGCCTTTTGCGTCTCACAGCGGAGGGTCTTCACACGCGATGTCGTCAAGCGCCGCTACGGTCGACATGGACGACGAAACTGTGTACTGCTTGAACAAGCCTCCTTTGTTCTCGTGCTGGGACAAAACTCTGCTTATCTTCTCTATGCTTCTCTCAATCTTGGACGTCTTTACCGACGCCATGGTCGCCTACAACTACCTCGCACAAGGCCAGTTTGTGTACTTCGCGCTGACGATGGTGTTCATCTTGGTTCCTTCGTGGATCATCACAACGACGAGCTTCACGCAGATCAACGGGGTTCCAATTTGGCCCCGCCACGGTCTCCCACGTGAGCGGAGGGCGTGGGAAACCATCGTGCTTTATGTATTCCCGTTTGTGATCCCTTTCAGGTAAACCCTACGTGCCCAAAATCTCTCAGAGACGTCTAGCTAGACGTCTCTGAGAGGTTTTGGGTTGCTGGGTAGCGCTATAGGCGACAGCGTGCGTTTCGCATTGTATTCCTATACTGCTGTCAGCGCCATTTCCAAAGATCGCAATCTAACGAACTCGTCGTTCAGCAAAGTTGCCACACTTCACTGCATTGGGCCATGCCTGCAGCAGTATCCAGTGCGCGTATTAGCTGCATAGATTGTTTGAAAAGCGAAGATGCATGAACGAAATCAGAGCTGCGTACCTGCGGCAAAATCGTACTGCATATATGGGAAACAATAAGCGTTGTTAGGCGGGCGAAATACGAAAGTTTGCACGAGTAAGGTTGCTGCAGCTGGTTCGGGATAAGGGTAACTGAAGGGATATGAAGGAAAGGGAGGAGGTGTTTGTTCTGTAGTGGATGTAGTTTAGCTGATGATGATGGTGAAGTATTTCTGTGATGAGCACTCTACAATATACAGTGGTCAAGGAGTAGTCCTACTGCGCATTTGTAATGTACAGGCGTGAGCAAAAGTGGAGAGGCCACGGCTCCGGAGGCCCTCGTTCTCGCGTGCGTGCTGATTACACTTTATAAATTCTCGGGGCGGCGTCTATTCCGCTGCTGCATGTAGTGAAGAAGGGGAGCGCGCATCACAAAGTGTCCTGGACATGGCGCTGTTAACCATGCCGACGCCCTCAGTCCGCCATTTCGTGCCTAATTTTGTCCCCTAAATTAACGCATACCAGGATGAAAAAAAGTTGCTTGCACAATAGCGCAATATCTCCTGTATGAGTCGCCGATGCAAAGCGTGTTCGGAGGCAGGGTCCTTCCGTACCAGTCGCCGAAGTGAAAGTGATCCCTCCGTGCAAGCTTCAGTAGTGAAACAATACAGTAAAAGCTCATGTACGGACCACTATCCTGTGAAATCACGTCGTAGGTCTTGAGCATTAGTAAAATACAGGCAGCAGCATGGCGCCATCTTTCGCCCAGTTTAGCGCGTAACGCTATGACAACAGTTTGAAACTTCTACTAATTCTGACAACTCCGGTGGCGCAAAACGGCTGACACGTACAAGTGTCGTACAGTTATATACAAAAGCAGCTTACATCAGCTTCCTTCAGCTAAACAACCTCACACTGCGTACCGATTGCGCTTACAGTAGAGGCAAGAGATTACAGTTATCTGAAAGAGTGCCAGAATGCTTGTTGCATCCATTGGGCTCCTGCTTGCCGAAAATGCCAAAAGAGGTGGAAACACGACCAAATCAAGCAACAGTGTGTGATTTATATCTATTTTTTACTGTCGTCTGCATACCTTTGTGAGAACGGAGTTCCACAAAATGTTTCTGTTGTGCGTGTCGTAGTTAAGGTCCTTTATTTCTGTCCTAACGCATTCGCAGATACCTCAGAGCATTCATGTACGGCATGAGGAGTCAGGGTGGGCCGCGAGATAACGAAGTTTATCCTAAGCTTAGTTACGACCGAGATATGCTATGGGAGCAGCTTGACACGTCCGCACTGCGACTAACCGAGACCTTCCTGGAATCAGTGCCGCAGTTGGTGCTGCAAGTTTACGTGCTCATGACTGCTCCTGAACTGACAAGTTATTCGTGTAAGTATCTCTTCTTTCATACTTCCCGCTTTTCTCTCAAGCGGTCTTAAATCTATTTTTTTAAATTATGGTAGCATCATTATTTTGATCACCGCCAAAGTTTACCTCCTATATATGTAGAGCCTAAGAATGTAATTAAATTTTGAACAGCTCAACTAGAATCCGACAGTTTTGTGGGTTCACTTGAGTACTTCGTCACAGGTCATTAGCCAAAAAAATCTGTATAAACTGCTAGTGGAATGAAGAAGAAGATCCAGCACCGCCACCAACGACGACGAAGCGCTAGCGCCGCCCGTAGGAGGCTCGTGCTGGAGAACTGCCGCTTGTGTGCCGGTCCCTCGCCTCGCTCGTTCCTAGACTTCTTGCGCCAGGGTCTTCGTCGCCAGCGCTTGAAGGTGCCAATAAACCGCTCTACATTTGGTGGAGGTTGCTGCGGTCACCACCGTTCCCCCTCACCGTGGAACTTCGCAGTCGCACCATCCCGATGTCCAAGGCCGGTCAGCAGCCCCCCAGTCAACAGCCATCCCCCACGCCGGAGCCAGTCATCTGCTCCGGTGCCGTCCGGCAGCGGGACCCCGCTGTTTTCAGCGGCCACAGCGATCAAGATGTGGAAGATTGGCTGGAGTCGTATGAACGGGTGAGCCGCCATAACAACTGGGACGACCGCGTCAAGCTCACAAATGTGATATTCTACCTGAGCGACGTCGCTAACCTGTGGTTCCGAAACCACGAGGCCGACATTCCCACCTGGGCCGTTCTAAAGACCACCCTCGCGGAGGTTTTCGGTCGTCCCGCCGTGCGGAAGCTGCGCGCTGAGCAAAGCCTGCGTGTCCGAGCTCAGCACACCAATGAGACTTTCACGAGCTACATTGAGGATGTAGTAGACCTTTGCAAGCGTGTTGACCCGTCTATGACCGAGGATGAGAAGATCAAGCACATCCTGAAAGGCATCGACGATGACGCCTTTCAGATGTTGTTGGCGAAGAGCCCCACCACCGTTGCCTCGGTGTACACCCTGTGCCAAGGTTTCGATGAGTTGCGCAAACAACGCCTTTGCGCTCGTCGCTCTCCCCCACCTGCCGACTCCATCTCCGGCCTGGGCATCAACAATGAATTACTCGCTACCATCAAAGACTTCGTGCGGGACGAGGTAGCCAGGCAACTCTCGCTCCTATCGCATCAACACCCGTCACCGCCCGTCATCAGTCCTGAGATCCGGCACGCCATCACGCGGGAAGTCGCCGATGCACTTCCTAGTCTTCGGCAACCGGCACCCTTGGCTCCCCAGGCCGGTCTTTTCCCAATCCAGCCCACTCCTGTTGCCGCCCCGTTGAGCTATGATCCTGCAGTAACAGTGCCGCCCGCACCCGTGCCTCTCACATATGCCGACGTTGTCAGAAGACCACCGCCGCCGCAGGCCTATGCATACGCTCCTCCTGCGGTGTCTGCGCCTGCTGCTCCCCGGCACCGTTTCGCGCCCGTTCCCTACAATCCTTGGCGCACACCTGACAACAAACCTATCTGCTACGCCTGCGGTCGTCCCGGCCACGTCGCGCGCCTCTGTCGACGTACTCTGCCTGCACCCCTACACCCCATGCCGGATTACCCCGCTACGGATCGCACCTTTCGCCCATCTTTCGAACCACCCCATCGGGGCACCTCACCTGATCGCGCTCATGGTCGTCAGCCCTACGTTTCCCACCGATCGCCGTCCCCTCGCCGCCGCTCCTTGTCGCCCATGAGGCGTCGCACCGTCACCGCCGATTCGGAAAACTAGCAGCCGCAGTTCCTGGGGCACGAACTGCGCTATCATCGCCCTGTTCAAGTCCTCGCCTTTCACCGCCAAATCTTCTTGACGTGTTTGTGGACGGCGTACCGACACTTGCGCTTGTGGACACTGGGGCCACCGTTTCTGTGATTAACGAAAATTTCTGCCGTTCGCTTCGAAAAGTTACGACCCCATCTTCTGGACTCTCCCTCCGTACAGCTAGCGCCGAGCCCGTTCATCCTTCTGCCGCTTGCACAGCCCGCGTCGTCATCGCCGATGTTTTATACGTTGTCGAATTTTTAGTCCTCCGTGCAAGCTCCCATGACGTAATCCTTGGCTGGGACTTTCTATCCCGCCATAGCGCCGTCATTGACTGTGCCCGTGCGCACGTCGTCTTTTCTCCGCTCTGTGATACACTTTTCGACGCACCTCCGATTCGCTGTGATGATAAGCTTGTTGTTGCCGAGGACACCGATATTCCCCCTGAGAGTGCTGTGTTCGTCCCTGTGTGCACCGCCTCTGTTTCTGACGCCACCGTTCTCTTCAAGCCTTCCACCCTCCTTGCCTCTCGCCGACGTCTCTCTCTTCCCTTCGCCGTCATCGACATTCACCACGGTGCTGCCGCAATCCTTGTCTCCAACACCTCATTCTCAGCGTTTCCCCTGCTTCGTGGCGAGTGCCTTGGTCATTTTGAAACCGCTGACTTCATCTCTTCCTTGGACACCGATGCGCCCTCCTCCAGTCTCGACCTCGCTGCCCTCACCCCACGTGGCGCTCCTCCCGCTCACCCACTGCTTTCGGACATTTTCGACCGCTCTATTGATCCCGCCCTCGACACAGCTCAACACGCGCAGCTTCTTGCCCTGCTCAACCAGTTTCGCTCCTCGTTTGACCACCAGTCCTCTTCTTTGGGCCGTGCGACCAGTGTCGAGCACCACATTGAAACCGGTACCCATACTCCTCTCCGCCAGCGCCCCTACCGTGTGTCACTTCCCGAGCGCCGCCTCATCGCTGAGCAAGTGGACGACATGCTACAACGCGGCATTATTCAGCCATCTGCCAGTCCTTGGTCATCCCCAGTGGTGCTGGTGAAGAAGAAGGATGGCTCGATACGATTTTGCGTGGACTATCGCCGGCTCAACAAAATTACGCGCAAAGACGTCTACCCGCTACCCCGTATTGACGACGCCCTAGACTGCTTGCAAGGCGCCGAATTCTTCTCCTCTCTGGATCTCCGTTCCGGCTATTGGCAAGTGCCGATGTCTGAGTCCGACCGTCCTAAAACGGCATTCGTTACCCCTGACGGCCTATATGAATTCACCGTAATGCCATTCGGTCTGTGTAACGCTCCCGCCACGTTCGAACGAATGATGGACAATGTATTGCGCGGGCTCAAGTGGAACATTTGTCTCTGCTACTTGGATGATGTTGTTGTGTTTTCGCCAGATTTTCCGACGCACCTCCAGCGCTTGCGCCAGATATTGAGCTGCCTCACCCGTGCTGGCCTTCAGCTTAACCTCAAGAAATGTCACTTTGGTGCCCGGCAACTGACAATACTCGGCCACCTCGTATCCAAAGATGGCGTCCTACCTGATCCTGACAAACTCCGGGCTGTGGCTGAATTCCCTAAACCGACCTCTACGAAACAGGTGCGCCGATTTGTGGGCCTCTGCTCCTATTTTCGGCGCTTTGTCCCTAATTTCGCCTCTATCGTCGCGCCCCTTACGAAACTCCTCACTGGTCCCGCCGACCTGTCTACGTGGGACTCTGCCTGCGATGAAGCTTTTGCTGCGCTCCGTCGTCGTCTTACTTCACCCCCTATTCTTCGGCACTATGACCCCAGTGCTCCTACTGAGGTGCACACCGACGCAAGCGGAATTGGCCTCGGTGCTGTCCTGGCCCAGCGCAAGCCCGAATTTTCTGAATACGTTGTTGCGTACGCCAGCCGTGCTCTCACCAAAGCAGAGTCGAACTACAGCGTGACTGAAAAGGAGTGTCTGGCCGTAGTGTGGGCTCTCACAAAATTCCGCCCTTACTTATATGGCCGCCCTTTCACCGTCGTTACTGATCACCACGCCTTGTGTTGGTTGGCCTCCCTCAAAGATCCCTCAGGACGCCTTGGCCGCTGGGCACTCCGTCTTCAGGAATTCGATGTTACCGTTGTCTACCGGTCGGGCCGCAAGCACTCCGACGCCGACGCCTTGTCACGCTCGCCACTGCCCTCTCCTGCGCCCTCTTCCCTCGTATCTGATTCCCCACTCGCAGCGCTCACTGCTATCGACATGCCCAATCAACAACGCCAGGATCCATGGATTTCTTCCTTGCTGGATGCCCTTCGTGCGCACTCTACGTCCTCCTTCCCTCGGGCCCTTCGTCGCCAAGCTTCCCATTTCGCCATCCGCGACGATCTCCTATACCGCCGCAACTATCGTCCGGACGGCCGAAAGTGGCTCCTCGTGATTCCCCGCCATCTTCGGTCTGAGATCTGTGCGCACTACCACGCCGACCCTCAAAGCGCTCACGCTGGATCGCTAAAAACCTACGAGCGGCTACGCCAGAGGTACTACTGGCGGGGCATGTACAACTTTGTTCGTCGATTCGTTCGCTCCTGCACAGCCTGTCAGCAGCGGAAGTCGTCACCTCGACCCTCGACTGCCCCGTTACAGCCATTACCGTGCCCGGCTCGCCCTTTCGATCGTGTGGGCATCGACCTATATGGGCCGCTCCCCTTCACGACCGCCGGGAATCGATGGATTATAGTCGCCGTGGACCACCTCACTCGGTATGCTGAGACCGCTGCCCTACCTGCGGCTACTGCTCGCGACGTCGCCTTCTTCCTTCTTCATCACTTCGTCCTGCGTCACGGCGCTCCGCGAGAACTTCTCAGTGACCGCGGCCGTGTTTTCTTGTCTGAAGTTGTTCGCGAGCTTCTCGATGCGTGCCACTCAGTCCACCGTACCACTACCGCTTACCACCCCCAAACCAACGGCCTCACCGAACGATTCAACCGTACTCTTGGGGACATGATCGCCATGTACATTAGCTCCGACAGCTCTAATTGGGATCAAGTCCTTCCGTTCGTGACCTATGCATATAACACCGCATCCCAGGCAACCACCGGCTTTTCCCCATTCTTTCTTTTATTTGGGCGCGAGCCTTCCTGTCTGCTGGACACAATCCTTCCCTACAACCCCGACAGCTCAGAATATACTTCCATTTCTGACATTACCCGCCATGCTGAGCAGTGCCGCCAGTTGGCTCGCTCCTTCACCGCCGAACGTCAAGGGCTCCGGACACATGAGTCGGACCAAGACACGCCCGCTACACACATCTCCACTGGATCATTGGTCTGGCTCTCTGTTCCGGCTGCGTCCAAATTTTCGGCCAAGCACATTGGTCCTTACCGCATCTTAGAGCGTACGTCACCAGTGAACTATATCATCGAACCGGTGACACCTTCTTTGGACCATCGCCGCCGTGGTCGCGACGTCGTTCATGTCAGCCGCTTGAAGCCTTATTACAGCCCTCTCGTCGTCTCCTCGCCTTGAGTCGCCAGGATGGCTCCCTCTTTCCGCCGGGGCAGTTGGAATGAAGAAGAAGATCCAGCACCGCCACCAACGACGACGAAGCGCTAGCGCCGCCCGTAGGAGGCTCGTGCTGGAGAACTGCCGCTTGTGTGCCGGTCCCTCGCCTCGCTCGTTCCTAGACTTCTTGCGCCAGGGTCTTCGTCGCCAGCGCTTGAAGGTGCCAATAAACCGCTCTACACTAGAAATATTTTTAGGACAGCATCACCCAAAGATGGGCTTTGTGCGGCCACGCTCATTCTACACTTGCCTTGGTGGAAATACATTGCTAAAAAAGTCTATGAATTAAATGTGCAAAATGGGTTGGCTGGCAATTTAGTAAAGCAACGAAGTAAACGTAATGCATGGTGCAAAAGCCAGTAATCACCGCGTCACCGCACAGCTCTGCTCCTTCCGAATAAACTGGTACCAAGTTCATCTCGATTGCTTAAAGCGAACTAGAGGAAAGCCGTAAGGCAGAAATTGTGTTTGTAAAAACGCGAACGGGGATAAAGAGGCTTCAGCTTGAGGACAACGCAGTGAGCTATATAAATAAAAATGGTAGCTGTAACGTTAAGAGACCGGATGTGGTCAGAGTGGGTGAGGGAACAAACGCGGGTTAATGACCTCCTATTCGAAATCAAGAGGAACAAGTGGGCTTGGGCAGGGCATGTAATGCCCTTAAGATAACCGATGGTCGTTAGCGGTAACAGAGTGGATTCCAAGAGAAGGCAAGCGTAGCAGGGGGCAGCGGAAAGTTTGGTGGGCGGATGAGGTTAAGAAGTCTGCGGGGATACAGTGGCCGCAGCTGGCAAGGGACAGGGGAGAGACATTGGAGAGGCCTTATTTATTTATTTATTTATTTATTTATTTATTTATTTATTTATTTATTTATTTATTTATTTAGTATTCCTCAAAGGTCCCTTTCGGGACATTGCATGAGGGGTGGGGATAACACGGCAAAAAAAAAAATGTTATACATTAATAAGAAAATGAACAAAAATTATATTGATGAATGGGCTTCCTCGATAGTGGTCTTGAACAGTCGATGATTCATGATGGTGGCCACTTCAGCAGGGCGGTCATTCCAGTCACGGGCAGTCTTTAAGAAAAATGATTGCTGGATTGCTGGAATTTGCCCTGCAGTGGGCACAGTCAGGCTGTTGATGATGATTGAGTCGCGGGAAAACAACTATAGCATTGGATGCGGTGCTGCGATGCCACCTTGAAAAGTGTCAAAGGAAAATGCGCGAAACGAGCTTTAAACGGTAACAAAATGGCGGCGATCGGATAGTGGTTTTGGAATTGCGGTCGCGTGAAGTGGAACGTCATTTCGAAGCTCTCGCTTAGTTTTTCAACCGCGGGACTCTCAAGGTATTCGTTTTAACACGAGAGCGTCAAGGAGCTCGTGAGGTGGAAAAGCCAGCTTCGTCGAGGCCGGCATCGCCAGAGAGTAAGCGGCTCCGTCGCGTCTTTAGTGCCTGAAAAATACCAGGAGCACTAGCGGCACAGTCCTTGCGCAACTTAAGATAACGGAAGCTTTCCACTTCTTTCTATGATATAGGAAGGGCCCACACCTTCGGTCACCACACGCACGCTCGCATGATTGCCAAACAACTTCAAGTGTAATGATTCCATAGCTGACACTCACAACTACTCTACTGGCGCGACATGCGAGATAATTTAGCATTTGAAAGTCGAGTAGGTCAAATAGTTGGAGGGTTACAAGTGTACAACGCGAACATTTGAGCGTTAGCTGCGTTGCGTAATTGTTGAGTACACACATTCCAACACGAGTCGCCTTGTGCACGATGCCCCTGCCACACCGTCTCACCTGTGTTATAAAGAAATGCGCATACAACGGCGCAGGAGTGTCCTTAAACACTGCCAAGATCGCTAGGCGAGCTACCCTCGCCGGCGCTCCCGTATATGCTACAAGGCATATGCGACAGATAACGCGGAAACTCATTTCTAACGATCTGTAATAATTTTTAACAAACGAGGTACAATGGTCAGTATGCACCCCAAGGGGTGTGCCAGAAAGGGGAGTCAGGTCAGTGTGAATTCTCGCGTAACCCACAAAACCAGTCCGCGCGGTTCAGCGGCATCCAGTTTGGGAGCTTAAGAAAGGGGTACGAACCTAAACTCAAAGACTTACACAAGAGATGACCTGCTGAGCACAGACGGACGCTGGACTTTCGATTGTGCTTTAGTGAAACACACAGTGTCGCACAAAACATCCGACGCATGCGCATCCTCAACTCCTCATATCACGTACAGTCCTTGTCAAAAGCATAACAGCCCGAGGGGTCTGCTTCTAAGCTCTGCAGCTCGGCTTCTCTTGCATACTCAGAGACCCTAATCTCAAGAAGTGTTACTTAAGTCCTGAACCCTCCCAAGCTTAAGACTGTGAAATGTGCTTAAAGATCTCAAATTTGGGATATAATCATGCATTTTTATTATTCAGTTCATACGCAATGCAGCCCTGAGTAGCGCTAGTGGAGGACAGGTTAAAATGTAACGAAGGAAAATGCACACTAATCGAATAACGATACAACACGCGGGACTAAATATTACAGAGTCAGAAATATAGTAAAAGGGACATCAAAGAAAAAAAAACAAGATAACATATGCAGAATCATAAAGCAGTCTATATAATGCAAATCACAGTATAGTGCGACATCAACTGACGCTGATAGATGAGTTCAATGGAATAGGCTGGATTGATCCAGCAATTAAGTTCCGGTGTTTAATCGGGCGTGGTGCAAAGCTGTATTTGAATAATCAGTAGTCTAATTATGGTTAAGTATCGTCAGTGTTTCCTGGCAGAATCAATTCATTTTCTTTGCGCCCATGCGTTTGCGCCTTACTTCAGCACGAAACAAGAGGGACAAAAAAAAGACAAAAATAAAATGCGCATTCTCGCCGTCTTGTAAGGTTATGGCAGCGACAGCTGCAAGGTCGTTATTTAATCGTTGAAGAATCTATCGCTCTATGAACGGTGTCTTCTGCGCAGATGTTCTACATTTGTGCCGCACAACTAGTTCGCGCACAACTAGTTTATAAGAGCAGCGGTAAACCATTCCGGTGCTCTTATAAACGCTGCTACTCTGGGAACGTTGATGTAAACGTACTGAGCTGCCCTCTTATCTGCTCTTACTCTACTTACGAGCTAGAAACTAATTAGCCGCCGTGGAGGCTCAGTGGCTATGGGCTGCTGACCCGAAAGACGCGGTTTCGATCCTGGCCGTGGCAGTCGAATTTTGATGGAGGCGAAATGTTAGAAGCACGCGTACTGTCCGGTGTAAGGGCACGTTAAAGTACCCCAGATGGTCGAAATTATCCGTAGCCCCTCTACTATGGTGTCCCTCATTGTCCGAGTCACTTTGGGACGCTAAAACACATGAAACCATAAACCAAGGACTAACTATTGTAACAGTGAGGTCCTCAAAATTACGACAACCTTCACTAACTCTTGCAAACGCAGCTTCTTATCCGGGCGTTTCCGCCGCTTCCACTGAACAGCTAGGCGACATATGTGTTTGCAGTCCTCTTGGAGTATTAATGAGGACGTGAGTGATGACGCAACATCATGCCATGTGTCCCAGCCTAGAACTTGATGGCTTGATGGCTACACAGAGGGCTGTGTAGGCTGCCGGTAACAACTATCCCCACGAGGAGGAAAAAAATTAGGCAGTGGCTTAGCTCTGGTTAAGCCTGGATATACAAGCGAAAAGCTTCAGTTACGCTTGGTTTGACGGCCTTCCACACACTGCCTGTACGGAGGCGGAGGAAGAGACAGAAATCGGCGCGGTTAAAACTGCCTGCAGGAATGCGGAGAGGAGGGTTGCCGGCTGCGACGCGGGCAACACGCGGCTGCAACGAAACGTCAAACGGTGGGCGAGGAGGCTACAACTGCGCGAAGCGCGCAGTTGTAGCGACAGCGAGGAGGCGACGCACATGCGCAGTAGCACGCGGCTGCGCCGAAAGGTCAGGCGACGGAGTCGGCGGCGGCGACGGCTGCGGCAGCGGCGAGGAGCGACCACCTGCGCGACGCGTGACATCACTCGGTTTCGCGCATGCGCATAGCTCACCAGTTCGGCTCACGCGAAGCTCGGCTCTGACCCGCGTAGTGAAGCTTTTCGCTTCAAGAACGTTCCCTTTTGAAACACCGATGTTCTAGTCTTACATCGATCTCACTGCAGAATGTCGTTCCGAGCCGGCGGCTAAACGGCTAGGAAAGAATTTAGTCGCAGCGCTATTGCTTCGAGTGTAATGCCGTGAGCTTGGCCAGTGCACAACAGCGATAGTGACAGCGATAGCGGCGATAGTGACCACGTAGGCAGTGTCCGATATCAGCCCCCTTCAGTACGGGCGTAGCCGGCGGAACAGATTGGTCGTTGCCATGCCAGACCCAGGAAGAGAAAGGCTGCTGCAGCTGAGTGCCGGAGGTATTGGCGGCGTCAAGTGGAGACCAACCCGATTTGCAGAGGACACCATGCATCGCTACGCATGCTCCCTGTGCGGAGTAATTACCGAAAGCACTGTGGTGCTGCCTTGCGCGCACGCCCTGTGTGAAATCTGCAAGAACGGCAGTGGGCAAGGTGGCAACGGTGGCGTCTGTCCCCTGGACCAGGAAAGCTTCGGCGAACACGAGTGCACCAAGATTCTTTCACCGCTTAGAAAAGTACGGAATCTGAAGGTGAGTTGGATGCGCTTCTTTATTATTTTACTTACGTCATTTTGTTTACGAAGGCTCTCGTCATACTGTAGTGCCCAATGGTGTGGGTATGTTCATGCCTATTATGGAGGAATCCTAGTGTTACAGCAATGCCTTTTTCTTGTCCTACCGAGGTTTATTGCTGGAACGAAGTCCGTGGGTGCCAATACGCGGGTTCACTGCAAGATGCCCTCCAACACTACGAGGATGAGTGCACCTTCCATGCAGTCGAGTGCCCGCGCTGCGGCGACAGCGTCCTGCATGCGGACTTGGCTACACACTACGCGACCGCATGTCGTGACAACGCAAGCTCTGTTGCAACAACCGACCATCCGCGATCAGGAGAAGAAAGGGTCTTTCGAGTGTGTGACGTCAACGCTGCCCTGGAAGAATTCAAGGCGCTCCTGAGTGAACGGTTCCAGAACCAGCTGCCTGTATTAGAGAGTCAGGTAAACCGACTGAGAGAAGACGTCAGAGAATTCATGGAAACACTCAGAGCTACGAATGAGAATTTGAACTGTGGGCCCGCACAAACTTCGGAGGGAAGCTCAGGGGCGGTCAGGGAACAGGTAGGGTCGCAGTCCGGTGAGCTACACCCTGTAATCAGAGCCGAATCAAACGGAGGAGAACGCGCGACGGGCGAAATCCTTTTGCCGGAGAATTCGGAGACCAGTCACATCCTTCCAAGATTGGAAATATTGACCAGCGAATCCCTCGCTTACTTGGAAGACGTGCGCCAGACATCCATCCAGCTTATGGAGGGTCCTGTACCTAGATGGGATGATGCTGCTACGTTTTGCGGCCCAGACGTCAAGGACGGAGCACTCGTCTATTCATTTCAGGGAACACGGGTCGGGAAAACGTTTCGTCTGAATGTGAAAAACGCTCCCGGCTTGTACAACAAAAGTCCGTCGCTCAGAACTGTCCTCACTATCAACAACTGGCACCGGAAGGACGCTTACTTTACACTAGCTGTGGTATCGTGTTGGGGCTACATGGGTCTCCTATTTCGGTTTGAAGGCACCCACGGTATTTCACGTGTAGCAGCACGTGTCAAGGGCGTAAAAATGTAGAATAAAGACTGGGAGAAGAGCGTTGAGTTAACGGAAGAGAAATTTGCTTTGCTGGTTGCTCCGAAATGGCAGCAGGAATTCTACACCTTTTCGCAATCCGACTTGCGTCTATTCTGCAGAGAGAGCGAGATCAACTTCTCCATCGTAGTAGGAGGCGCTTAACGACTTGAATTCATGTCCCGACCAGCTTATGTCCTTTAACAACGTTGAGATTCGGGCGTGTTGGTTCATACTTCGGAGCAATAGCGCAAACAAGACAAGGGACCAAGAACGAGTGGACGCATACAGCGCTATCTTCCAACAACTTTATTAGAAACAAAAGCACAAGAATTTATACATGCATTTTGTCGTGTCATCCCAAAGCATGCGCAAATTCACTGCGAGCGTAGGTAAGCAATTTCTTTTTTCGAGTCTGACAGAGGGGG
>NC_143018.1:20556504-20594373 GCF_055824585.1 Amblyomma mixtum
GTGGCTTGAAGTTTTTTTGTGGTGGCTTCATTGGGGCCTACGGGGGCAGGGACCTGCGTGCCCAAACTCCCCTGTGTACAATTGTTTTCACCACCATCACCCTTACGGTGCGGTTGAGGTGTCCACCTAGATGTGGGACAGCTACTGCAACATTTTCTTTACCCAAAAAGCAATCCCCCCCCCCCCCCCCCCCCCCCCCGTGTTTTGCGGGATATCCGTGTACGCTACAGATCCCAAGTGTTTGAAATTTTAATGCGGGAGCATTTAGGTTGTCGTGACCCGAGAACAACTTCCAAGTACTACTGCATTTCAAGAATTGGTTGAGGAGCCCCAAGTTTTTTTTGAAGCTCTCCGCTATGGTGCCTCTCACTCCCTCCCTTTCTGCAAATCGCTGCTGAGATGTCCGAGAGGCGAGACAGTAACTGCGTATTTCATCAGAAGTAAGCCTGGGCCAACATAACGTTGGCCTGAGCCGCTTTGGGACTTTAAATCCAAATAAACCAAATTTCTAATGCGTTAGCATCATAACCCCAATGCCAGAAAAAAATCTGTCCGTCCATCCGTCTGAAGCCTCGGTTGGGAGGTAGCAAAGTGGAAGGACATCAGAGGAGAGGGGGAGGGAAGACGGAGAGAGTGTGGGAGCTGGGAAGGGACGGGTGGAAAAGTGCAGAGACATTTAGGGCAAGTGGGAGAGGGAAAATGAGCCCTTGCTCCTAAACTTGTGCCCTCTTCACCGCCGCAGCAGCGTTTGGCCATTTGGAAGGGGGGGGGGGGGGGGGGCACTAGTATGCGCAGCCAGGGCAAATGCGCGCATCTAAGCCTGCAGCGTGGCGGGGATACAGCCAGTCCCGTTCCCGCCAGGCATGCCCAGGGTCACCAAAAGTTCGCACGCCGTCTAAGTACCGGCAATAGCAGTGCGAAGCAACGAAAAAGAGAGCTGCATTGCTGCAGAGGCACGAGACTTCAAAACCATCTTCAGCACCGGCCAGGAACATATCTTAGGCCACAACTACTGCCGCCGTTCGCGGCACATTTTGGGCGATCGCGTGCAGTTCTACAGCGAAAGCTGTATATTCAAGCGTTCGCCGAAATCATGTAGTCGTCCGCGTTCTCGCCCTTTCCTATTCCCATCGCTGCGCGGGTTTCAATCACAGTCGTTTCGATGGAAGCGAGATGCAAAACTACTGAGTGCTGTGAGATGTCAGTGCACTTTAAAACCGCAGGAAGTGGTTTATCCGGAAACCTAGACTACGGCGCCTCTTCCCTTCCCTCACGACGCGTTTGAGGTGTTCATCAAGTAAGACAGTTATTGCGCCCTCTTCTCAGAACCGATTTCTGCGCCTGCTGCGCCAGATAGCTGCCTTTATTCATTGGTGAGCGACCTCGCATAATGGACATCTATCCTACACCATTATCAGGAATTCGGAGAACCACTTCTGGTTGCCTTGGCTGATTCCACGAGACGCGTGGCTTTGAGCATTGAAAAAATAGCGCACTGACATATCTGTGATGATCCAGCGACTTCCCATTGAAGCGCTATAGGCATGCAGATATGTTTTGCTGCACTGGCTGTATGCTGTATAGATTTCCCAGAGTCGAGCACTCCGACTGCCGGTGGCGTTTGGCAGTCTACTCCAGCACTTCAGCTAATGCTGACATTCGCATTACCACAGAGCAAACGTCCGATGAATTGTTTACCCTGGCAGCTGTATAGGCGACACTCCTCTAAATGTCGTCATCCACGCGGGCGCCTTCAAAAGATGCTTATAGTGAAGTGCAGTTATGAGTGCAGCTACCAGCCAGGATCTTTTCAAGGAAGTAGGCGTCACCATCAGCTCGGAGTCACCAGCATAAAGACAAAAAAATAAAACAGATGGCAGGAAAGGAAGATAGTGCAGTTTAGAGGCATTGCGACTGTTTTGCTGTGTTAGCAGTATGGCCCTTGTTTCCATGAGTGTTGTGACTGAAGCGTTATGCGGGCGGAGTGGATCAGAGGGGGCCCTGTAGCAGGGTGTGAAACTGGAAAGGCGCAATTAAAAAGTAAATAGGACATGCCGCATCACATTGTGTGATCACCTGTTTTTTTTTTTTTTTTTTTCTGCATGTACACGCGTCACTATCTTCGTCCCTTCAGGGCAAAACTCCCAACAATACAGGGACTGTGGAAGCCACGCGTCTGTTGGCCACATGCATAACTTTCACTTTAAAGACAAGTCGAGGGATATCGAAATACCAACAAATGTCAGTAATCATGCCTTACCAGCCAGTTGCACGACGACCGAGGCACATTGAAAGTACGACAGAAAAAAAAATGAAATCATGGTAGCGAGATTTGCCTTACACAGGACGTTATGGTCAGCTATTTTGAAATAAAAGATACTGTAAGTCTGCAACTGTAAGTCGTCCACAAAGCACAAATTTGACTTTTGAACATGTATAGTCTGTGGATTGTACAGCAAAAATTACTGTGCACCTTAATCATAACACCACCAATATTTAATGCCTGCCCTTCCGTTGTGGTCTTTTAATGACACCGATTTCGCCCCGCTCTGCAGATGGCAAAGACAAATAGCATTTTGTCTGCTTTCGGCCTTAGCAAACTCCCTTAATATGAACAGTTAAGTTATTTGAACTGCTGCTTTGGTCCTGTCAACATCAAGGGTATTCACAAACTTTGCAAAATCTTCCAGTACCTTTCAAGCTGAAATGATTGAAGGGTAATTGTATTATGTCAGTTGCAGCCTTAGTAGAGGCAAAGTCAATCACTGCAGTGGCTCATGGTGCCTACTCGCTCAGCATGGCTTCATCGTTTAGATTCCAGCCACGAAGCTACATCTAATATGTCCATGTAATGAACTTTTAGTGCACGTTGAAGAACTTCAGATGGCATTAAAAAATCTGGAACCCACTTCCCAGTGATGAAAATAAGAATATTTGGTTTCAGCTGCTGCTTGTCAGCAGGTAATTTCTTGCGAATTGGCTGCATCAAAATAGTACTGTACACCACTGCAGTCTTTAAGAAAGCTCCTTCCTGACGGCACATATCCGCTACACAAATTCAGTTGAGGAAGCAATTTTTCTGTGCACAGTTTTCTTAAAGGGCAACTGCAGCACTTTTTTGAGAATTTCGCGATATTCAAGGATTCAAATCTATACAGGCTGTAGGTAAAGCATGCCAAGTTTTTTTGCACTGGCATTAAAAGTAGTGGCATAATCGACTATTGAATTTTGCGCTTCTCCTCAATGCACTGGAGAAGTGGAGGGAAACTTAGCGTGACGTCATGGAAGGTATGATTTCAAATTACCGCTGTCATCAGCCACAGCCTGCCCTGACTCGTTAGACGTTGCCAAACAACTCTCGGCAGGGCTCGCCTTCGGTGGCGTTGGTTTTTTTCCTTCAAAGCAGGCATTTGTGCTTTGGAAATGTACCGATACCTTCGATGACATCATCATGCGCCCCCCACTTGGCGTTGTGCGCTGCGGAGAAGCTTGAAGGGCATCCGGATTTTAATCAGCGATCACTTCACTAGTATTTCAAAAGCTAGCCCAAAAAGACTTCGCATGCTTTACCTGCGGGTTTCACACATTCGACCCTCTTAAGCTCGTTGATTTCTACAACGTACGCAGTTTCCCTTTAATGCAGAACAGAAAACTACTGATCATTGCAGTAATAAAGTCACAGTAGTTTCCTTCCAATTTCTATGAATGCTGCTTCAGATTAGACGTACACATGACGAAAAAGTAACTTGTGTAAGCTTAAAAAAATGCTTACACCAGCAATCTCTAAATATGAGGCACCTGTCACTTTGCATATCGATATAGTGCATATAAAAAAATAAGAACTGGCCACAGTGATGGTACCTCCAAAAGCTGCTAAATGTTGAGCACTAAGAGGGTATTCTAAGTTCCAAGAAAAAAGAAAGCACGATCATGCAGTGTACTGACAAAAAGCACACCAACAGGAAGCACATGAAAAGAGAATGCATTTGAATAATTTGTAATGACAAGCTTTTTATAAGAAAGAAAACGATTTTAATTTATTATACGCGGCAATTATGTACAACCACCATAATTGATGTCTCTGGTCAACAAAGTACCCTTCTTTGACCCAAGTTCCAGGCTTTCTCAAGAATAAATGAAACAGAAAAAAAAAGAGGAAAACAACAGGAGGCATAAAAAACATCCAAGATTATCAATAATCATTCATCATGTCTACACTTTTGTGTGTGATCTGCTTTAACAGTCTCCCTGAACTTGCCACAGAAGGAAGTAGTAAATCAGTTCTTGCGAAAAACAACTGTCTGAACAGAACATAAGTTAGAAGAACGAAACACGTAAATCTGATCAATGAAGCCAGTTGGGTTACGCAGCGGAACAAACAACAGTGGAGCACAAACTGTCCTCCACGCAACAACAACAGCAGCAGTGGCAGCGACAGCAGCACAGGCAACAACATCTTTTCCCATTCGCAGTGGTGTTAGATTACATCCGCAGCGAAGGCCACTAAGTTTCGCTGCACTTTCTTTGCGGTGGAACCGGTTCTTTGCACAAGTGCACTTGCTAAAACCAGGTGCACGCTCTGTATACGTCACGCCCACTTTCACGGAAATGATAGTCCTGCAGTAGTCGACGGCTGATGGTCGGCGTGTCTTGCAGCCCGCCTTCTCCTTCAACACGCTGCGGTGAGCAACAGGTCGTCTCGTCTCGCTGCTGTTTTCCGGTTCGAGGCACGGTTGTCTTTACTTTCGACAAACGTAAGACGGTGCTAGTGCTCTTGAATATGGTGCTCACGTGTGACGCACTGTAGTAGTATCCACAACAGTTCCTGCCCATCATCATCCTGTCGATTTGTATCCTCTGGATCTAGGTGGAAGTCTTCACCCTCTGCGTCCGCATGTCGGATCCGCGCCGATGTGTGGGTCCAGAGAGTCTGGCACTTCTATTTGTGTCAAAGGCAGCAGCAGGTAAAGAGATGTGGCAGAAGGTCCGGGTACATCCCGTCTGAAAAGCTGTGGCCAAACTTGATCCTGACGACGGTGCTGGCAACAACATGTCTTCAACCACCGTACAATCGATGCAACCATGAGGTGCCGTCACTCTTCTCTGGAGCTTTCTCAAAAATGCAACAGTGAAGTGGTAGCTCATCAGTCATCCCATTCTTCATCCGACTCCGAGCTGTCACTGGAATCACTGTCGTCGGCTGCACATTGAAGAAGCAAGTGCGTTGTAAGTTGAAACAACATCTGGTGTGTGACGTGGCCATTACTTATAGAAAGAAGGATTACTGCTAAACTAAACTGCAGCTCCATCCTACAATGCACATTCAAAACAATGTGCATCTTGTACACACATAGTCCGAGCAGACCTCATTTAGAAGAGAGGTTCACACAGAAAAGGAGATTACAAAAGCTTGGCAACAGGTCACAAGTGCAGCATCAAGACCTCTAACGAAGCAGATGCTTTCTTTGCAAAGTGCTGATGTTATGATGCCTAATGTTGTTTTAGGATTAGAAGCTCCAAAACATGGCTTCATATTTCAGAAACTCTTAAAATAATTGGCAGAGTAGTTATGCATGCAATTTAAGATGAAAAGGTGATGACTGTCAGCTAGGAATGATCTGCTGCTACATATGAGCAGTAGAGATATGATGCACTGCTAAACATCGAAACTTTCATTCCGAAGTGCACAAGTCATGTAAATTTTTGTACTTTTTTTTTTGTACTTGACAACTACACTAGGTAGAAGGCCTTTAAATGGCAAGAGAGGAGGCCAAATGGTTTGCTTACGCATGCAGGCCCTTGCTCGCTCTTGTAGTGCCCTGGCCAGAGCTCCAGCCAGGCCTTCCAACTTGGTTTCGGACTGAGAAGTTCTGGCAGAGTCCGGTACCTGGTGCGAAAGGATGGGCCAAAATAAAATGTTGGAGGCCCAAAACACCACTCTACAACGTCAACAGCTGGCTGACGAACTACAATCCTTCAACTGCAAGGCGCCCTACTGTCTAGCTTTCCTGTCATAAGTAGAGCTCACAGTCAGCACTGCATATAGCTTGGAAGCATTAACAGGGCTCTTGAAGATGCTCTTTGTCTGTGAGGCCTTCCCAAGTTTCTCCAAAGGCTACACCGTAGTGCCATGGGTATGGCAGGTGCAATGATTTCAAAGCTTGACCAATTAGGTATTGCGCCTAGTCTGGTTGACATGCCCCTGACCGTGCTCTCCACTCTCTTTACGCATATAGCCCAGCCGATGGCGGCATTTTACTTTCAGTGACTCTACAAATCGCATGCAAATGTAATAAAAATAGCAAGAGGTAAAAAACTCCCAGCCCTTTTGACCTGCCCTTGCTGAAAGCAGTCACATCAATAACCTGCTCATTTTGGTTGCACACTGGTTTCAACCATTTCACTCCTTAAAATCAGCATAAAGCAGACCCCAAGCAGATCACTGCTTTGCAATGTGTCATACTCACAGATTTCAGTGTGACACCCTCGCGGATTTGGTCCAGCAGTGCGTCGCGACCATCAGGGTTGCTGTGCGTGCTGTGCGTGGACTCTGTCTCTGGGTCCACATGCTACAAAGAGAGAAGACACAGCCTTTTTGAAGACACTGTCGAAGCGAGAAAACACAGTAACAAGTGAAGCGAAACCCCGATTATGCATCCCCCTTTAAATAACAACTGCATTTTGTAACAAATTAGTGCAGGCCAGGCGAACCGCCGATAGAGACTATGTAGCAAATGTTTCGGTTATAAAACACGAAGTTCATATATATTCTGCCCAGTACCATAAATCTGGTGGCGCACTTTACTAGCAGACACCACGACACCCTAGTGTGCTTGGAATATGATTTAAAGCAAAGACGTGCACGTAATGTTGCAATCCAGCACATGACTGCCTGCAATGGCAGTTCTGTGGACGGCTCACAACAAATCTCCATGCGTTCGACCTACGACGGTTGGTGTGAGGTGCAGAAATCAGCTGTACATTTATTTCATGCTGAGGTCAGTCCCTGTTGGTAAACTGGCAACAAGATTAGACGTTTCGTGATAAGCAACAACTAGCTGCAAAGCGCGTACCACTGAGGCTTTGGTGCAAAGCACATTAGGTCTAGTGACACTGAGACAGCTTATCACCAGCTAAAGACAGTTGCTTGGTTAAGCACATTTTTCCACTGCATGCAAGGTCATTCATTATAAGGGGAGCCCAAAGATAAACTTAAAAAGATAAACTTTCCCTGCCCCATCCTTTGGGTTTGTTTTCCTGCAACGTCACATCCTTCTGAGTTACCTTAGGGAGGACAGGACACCTGCTTGCAGCAGCATTAGTGTCACTGACGGCGTGACTGTCGCAGGGACTAGGGGACCACCTCTCTCTCTCTTTTCAGCCTTGGGGGAAGTCAACGCGCACGAATGTATTCGGTGCAGCTGCTCTCTCCACCAGCGTGCCGAAGCCTCATGGGAACATATCCCACGAGCTTGTCCTGGCTGACCTCTGAGCATTTCCCTGCCCTAGCGTGGGCAAACACTCGCTCATAACCCTACTAGTGAGTCGGGACGACCCCAGTTCCTTCGAGGATTTTGTTGCTAGCAGGCGTTACTGTTGCAGCAGCAATAACTGCCTTCATGTGTCGGCAAGTGTCGTCTTTCCTTCGTTCCTAGAGAACTGCCTGTCACGTTGGCGTGTGCACAGTAGCACTTGCGATCATCGAGTGGGGTCGACGGTTTTTACGAAAAATGAAAACTGAAGAGTCCGACCTCTAATTATAGAACAGATCTGCATGGTCTGCTGAGGGTTGTAAATGAGGGTTCTGCTGTGCTGTTCAACTAAGCATGAACTGCGGTCAAGTTTACAAATAAGGTGACAGCACAGAATTGGCATAAAATACAAAGATTTACAAATAAGGCGACAGCAGAGAATTGGCATAAAACACAAAGCATGCATGTGCCACACTCACATTGAGCGCCTTGCCCTTGCGGATCTGCTCCAGCAGCGCTCCTCGAGCGTCCTGGCCACCTCTGCCTGGTGCCCCTCCTCCTCCGATTCCATTGGCCGCTAGTGCGGGAGCTGGTGGTGGAGGGGGCGGAGCCCCTCCTCCCCCCATGCTTGGAGGAGGGGGGTGGCGGTGGCGGAGGGGGCGGGGCCGCCTGAGGGGAGGCTGCGGAGCGGGCCCGGCCATTGCTCAGCGGCGTTGGCGGCGCACGTGTTTGCCCCGTTCGCACGGGGGGTGGCGGTGGGACCGACCTCGGCACTGCCCCATTTGGCGGGGGCGGTGCGTGAGGATGCGGTGGAGGTCTGCTCGGTGGCCCCCCGGTGTGCTCCCTTGATGGCACAGCAGGTGGCGCAACAGGTGCTGCAGAAGCAAGGAGCAGAGGGAAATCAGCCCATCTCACAGCTAACTGGTAACAAGAAAGTGAATGGTTATAACGGAGAATGTTTGCCGTGATGCCAAAGCATAAAAAAAGAGAACCCATCAGCCAGCTGTCTGGCATCCAAAAGAACTTACAAAAGTAGCTATGGACCAAACCATGGCAGCACTAAAGTTCAACTAAACAGGAGAAAATGTGGTCTTTTGAGATAACAATGTCTTATTAGTCGTGACATCATTAGTTTACTGTACAGAAAAAGTAGTGATTATGCCACCTACACAGATTGCTTCAGGAAATTCAGTTTAGAGTCTTTAATTCACCTCTAATAAGGTATGCTTTTCAAGGAATCTCCCGGTTTCTTGACCAAACCCTACTGAAAATTTAGCCTGTCCACAGCGCCAGGATAATTCATATCGATGCAATAGACAACTTTCCCAGTCTTACGACATTTACTGAATCCGCGTGACAACTTTTTAATTACCGCTCTCGCTACATACCATTTGCACGCTGTGTACTCATTAATTACCGAATGGAGCTTGCAGTCAAACTTTTATGTAAACACCTTTTCAGTAGCCAGCACTTTCTGGTCAAAATGGTAGGCAACACTGTGAGCAAACTTTGTGAAGAAAAAGGGGGGGGGGGGGGGGGGGGGGGTGAATGTGTGGCTTCCAGCCAGAATTTCCTTGTCTCTCATTTTCTGACAACTTGACAACAGCTTTCGCAAAAGAAATGGGAAGACATTTGTTGGATAAAAACTGATCTACTCTCTTTAGGGCTTTGAGTTTGTTTGAGGCCTATGATTTGGTCTTTCAGAGAACTCTGACTAGTTATAACTGGTGACTTACCGATTTCTGTAAGTTTAGCGCAGCAAACAAAATTCTGAAATTGGCTTCCGAATGTGTGTATGTCAGCTAGCACAATGTGGACATAATGATTTCCTTCTTTGATTTGTTCAATATTTCGGCATTAATGGGTTAAGATTATTTGACTTGCACTTCCGTTTGCAGTGAAGGCAAATTAGCCAACTCTATCAGTACAAATGATTCTTTTGTTATTATTTCACAGTATGAGCTAGGTGTACTACTTCACTTGTTTTACAACTCATCTTCAAATGCTTTTCCGATTAACAAACGCAATGTCAAGTGGAAAAAAAAAGTAGGAAATGGCACAAATTTCCACACAACCCACAGACCAAAAGAAAAATGTGGAATGTCTGAAATGCTGACTGGGCAGTGAAACGAGTCCTTGACAGCGTTGTATTAGAGTGCACCATGCCAGCTTTTTTAATTTTTCCCCAGTTTTGACTGCAGAATTAGCGGAGACATTTGGGCATGTTGGTATTCTTAAGCATTCCATAACGATAATCAATCGAAACAAATATCTGCATGTCTCCTACATACTGTATACAGGCCTCATACAAAACACTCTTTCTTATATGCATGCACAAAATTTAATATCCCACAAAACCTAAGGACGTCATCGTTGGCTTGATGAAACCGAAACTGAAACGGTATGGGAGAATAAATTCAACTACGAATTATTTAGCGGTTGTAGGCGAATACCATGTGGCGATCCAAATATTTCAGTGTCTTACGCATCATTACTGAAAAGAAAGCATGCAAATAAAGTGAGGTGTCTGTAGTCCTTGATCAGGAAGACAGGGAACCGTCTCATGTGACAAGAGGCTGGGTCTTGGAGCCATACCAGTAGTGGTCAGAAGCAAGCTCACTACAGCAAAAACTTCTGAGACCATCTTGGAGGTGCTGTATAGTATTTAGGCCTAAGAGCATCTGTGTTTGCACTAGGCGGTAAATGGAAGTATCCTAGAGTGACCTAATGAACTAGAGGTGCACGCAAGTGTGCACAGCAGTTGCTTGAGAAGCAATAGAAACCTACCTTTGTGATATTCTTACCAAAGCACATCTGTAGAATAATAAGAAACAACAGCTGTTTCCACTCTCATGCCAACCGTAGAGACATGGGGCATTTACTCATTGCGAACAACACAGTGCATGATGTCTCAATAAACTGAAAAGTTTGATACCACGTGGAAATGGACAATGCGAATGACTGCTCTTCCACATACAATTTGCATAATTCTACCAGGAGGAGTTCTCACTCGCTGAGCTGCTTCAATCCGTGTATGTATTTGCATCAAGGAACAGCATCACAAGCACTCTGAATGCCAGTGCAAGTGTGAAAGCCTTCTCTTCATCAAGTGTGCTCAACAGAAGTCGCACAATAATTTTTTTTTCTACAGCAAAGAGGGAAGGCTTTTCCACTACGCTGTGCCAACATTAACTGAAGCATGTCAAAGGTGTGAAAAGCCATCTTTTTAATAACTGTGCTCAAGAGAAACGGCTTGCTGTCTACAGCAGGATACAGCTGAGAACACAGCGGCGAATGCCCCTCAAAGGAGATCCTCCAGCCAATAGTGTCAACCGGTTCTCACTATGTCATGGTAAACCCTCTCACATGAAATCACAGGCGACTGGTAAGTGCCCTCATGAAACGGCAATAACAGCGACGTCACGACAATCGGTTGATGCCACTGGCTGGAAAGCTCCCTTCAAGGAAATTCAATGCTGTGTTTTTGACTCGTATCTCATAGACAAGGAGCCTTCCAGCTTTTGGGCGCCAGATTTTACAATATAATATGAAAAACCTACTCTGAAATCAAAACTGTTTCATTCCTGAAGCCGAAAAAATTGACTCCATCAGGTCTGCAGAGTGAATGTGGGGAAAGTAGGCAATGCGCCATCGTTTTATAGGTGCCAAGCTCAACACACCAGGCGGAGCTATCAGTTTCGTGGTTTCTTGTGGTTTTTGTGAGCCGTTTCAAACCTCATGAAACCGTGACATTTTGGCAAGACGGCACTAAGCCACAGCACCTAAAGCACTACAAATTGGATGTGCTAAACAGGCAATCCACAAAGGAGCACAGCTGTGCCAGAACTAACTAAACTAACTAACTAAAGCAGGGCAAAGACGTCAGATATAGCACAGGTGATTTGACTTTTGTGGCACTACGTAGTGCTGAGTTTCCTACACCAAGTGCTGCTTCAGACTTGAACGCAGTCTTAATACGCAACAGGCCAGCAGCTGTCTCTGATGCCGGCACCTAGCAACCTCACCAGCAGAACCTGTCTTGCCGGCGCTGCCCTTGATCATTTCAGCTCCACCGTTCTTGGCAATGAAGTCGTAGATGAACTGCCGTGTTCCGGGCTCCTTGAGGTCATTCTCTGTGACCATGGCCATCTCGAAGAGCGTGCTCAGCTCCTGGCTGTCCACATAGTTCTCCAACTGCAGGGGAGGGGGAAGGGAAAAAAATTAGAAACAACAAACAAAGAGAAAATTTCACTTCACACACTGTGAAGCAAGCATGCAAAATGCAAGAAGTACTAACTCTGAACAGACAATGCAAATGAGAGACCTTTTTATTTGTGGTTAGAATCTCATGAAATTTTGCACACAAGTGTATTTTTCTCTTCTGATTTTAAAAATGTAGTCATAATTGACCTGGTGGTCTTAGATCAAAAGTTATCTTAAAGACTAGAGAGTAATTAGGTAATTTCTTACGCAGTTTTAATGAACTTTCTCACAGCATTCTGTTGCTTTTAAGTACATGAATTGATAGCCAGCAAATTCCCATACCCGATGACATTCTTACTTTTTTTGTTTAGGCCGCATATAAATAACAATTTACAATTACCTTAACGAGTTGTAGTGTCAAATATTGTGACCTTTTACTCTCGACGTATTACATCGTGATGCCATGCCTTTAGAGAAAAATGAAGAATGTCATCGGGTATGGGAACCCTCTGGCTATCAATTCATGCAAATAAAAGCAACAAGATGCAATGAGAAAGTTCATTAAAGCTGCGTAAGAAATTACCTAATTACATTCTAGACTTTGTAAGATTTAAGACCATCAGCTCAATTATGATTACATATTTGGAATCAGAAGAGAAAACTTCATCTGTGAGCAAAATTTCATGAGAGTCTAGCCATAAATAAAAAAGTTAGTTTTAAGACTCCCATCCCCCTTTAAAGGGGTTGTGAAAAGAAAATGAAGCTGCCCGATTTTAATTTTTACTGCTTCCATAAACATTAGACATGCTAATTCCGAAATATTTCGACTCAATTTTGAGTCTGCATTTAATAAAGCCCGTTCGAAATCGCTGCCTTTTTGAGCTCATGAAACGACCATGCGCCGCCGTCGGCTGGCACACGCACTACTCGACTACGTCATTTTAAGATCTTCAGGAACGTAGAGATATCTTCAACTTTCGTTTGCCCTAAAATAATAGCTTTATGAGAAATTCAGAAAGTGAAACAAGGTTTTCCAATTATTTGCACGCGTAATTGCACTCTGTTAAACTGCAGCGCGTGGTCATACATCAATCACTGATCTGGGACCAGTTTCGGTTTCGGTTCTGCTTCTCCATCCTCCTTGGCTTTAGTATCAGCAGCTCGACATAGCCTTGCTTACGTGAACCTATCTAGGTGGTGTTCCTTGACAGCGGTGGTTTGAGTCAGAGAATCGAGCTGAGCAAGGCCAGCCCATCTCGACGACTCACTCCTTACATGAACTCGATACGAACGAGTCAGCTATCGCGGCGCGCATCGGCTCCGCGCTTCTGTTCTTTGCTGCAGAAAAATATATTCCAGAAGCGTGAAGAGGGTTAGGCATAATTTGCAGATGGGGCTGCGAGTCAACCCACCCCTTGCGATAGAGATGAAGATTCGAGTCCACGACCGAGTTCGGAGGTTCACGGTCGGGGCTTCCGCAGGCAGAGGTGTCGCGGTCTCTCGGCATGACTGCTACTTGCCGGGCGCGCGACGTGCCATTGCGAGCGGCGCAACAACGACTGACAGCAGCTCGCCGCCTGCGCCCAACTGATGTCAATGACAGGCCGCACGCGGCGCGTCGCACTGACAAGGAGCAAAATGCGAGCGCGCAGAGCGCCAGCGTCATAATGACGGGGGGGCGCGTTTCTCGGGGCCGGCCTGTCAGCCTGGATGCCGGTCGCCGGCGTCAGAAAAACACGCTAGTATTATTTGTTCACGCTCATAACAAGCACTGGAATAGATGAATGCCAAAAATGAATCATTTTTGAGGATCGTTGGCTGATGCCGACTTGCTGGCAGTATTTAGTTCGGCGATACAAGCAAATTTCATCCAATGAACGCTTTATTTACTGCCTGGTCGCTGCTCGCATAGCTGGCACTTGCTAGCTCCGCTGGCGTCGCGGAAATCGAGCATATCTTTATTTTATTATGGGACAGGTTCACAGTTAAAGGGGTGACGAGAGTAGTATCTTTTACAGCGCTGACCAGTTCCGAAGCTCCCTCAGCTGCGGTATCGATAGTATCGATGCAAAACCAGGTAGGCTTAGCGACGACCAGGGCCGCCGGCAAGCCTCGATCGCAGCTTCATCGCCCGGCGCGTCCGCAGGCGGCGTCGTTGCCGAAAGCTCGGCATGCTGCCACTGCCAACAGGCAGCCTTTATGATAGCATGGCGCTGTTTTGTCTTTTCTGGTGCGAATGTGAAATACAGCGAGGCTGCAGGCCGGCCGGCAAACCTGGATCCCGTCCGCAGGCGTCATAAAAATGAGCTAAATATTTTTCTTCACGTAAATAATAAACTTTGGGAGCAAGAAGTGTTTAAAATAGATCATTTTTGGGGATCGCTGTACAATGCCGAGTTGCTGGTAGAAGCAGCAACTGTAATACGAGCAAATCTCTTGCCACAACCGCCGCTCAGCTGCCGCTGCCCGCGGCCGTTGCGGTCCGGCTTGCGCGCCTGGCGTCCGCTATATAGCTCCGCTGCCGAGCGCTCCGCAACAATGACCATATGTTTTGTTGTGAGACGATGCTGTTGACAGTAAAGCGATGCCAAAAGCAGGCATTTTATCATAACCCAGGCTACTTCCGAAGCGCTGTCCACCGCGGCTTCGGTGCGAAACAGGCCTAGCGACGACCAGGGCAGCCAGAGAGCAGTGCAGTTCGTCGCCCGGCGCGCCCGCGTCCAGCGCCGTTGCCGAAAGCGCGCTACGTGGGCAGGCATGCTTTGTGGCCGCCCGAGTACAGCCGGCAGTCTTTCTGATAACATCGCTATTTTGTCTTTTCTGGTGCGAACTTCAGTAGCAGCGCGCAGGCGCTGGTGTGCGGTGGCAAAGTGTTACACCGGATGTGGGCCGGGCATGAGTCTAGTGGCGCAAAGATGCTTGCCGCTCCTTGTCCCTGTAGGCGGCAGTTCGCAAGCGGCGACTGGTGCGGCGCGCCGTCAAAGTTTTCGCACATGTGTCAGCTTGAGAGCTAGCAGACTCCATTCTGAGCAGACGACGGTGCCACATTCGAGTCAATATGCGTGCTGTAACCTCGGTCAACTATGGCTAAACAGGCCTCGCTAAGCCGCCATGTTGTGTTGACGACAGAAGCCTCTGATTGGCTTCTTAAAATGACGTTTGCTGTGAGTTGAGGGGGACGCGCGCTGGGAAACCGAAATTTAGTTTTTTTCGCTATTCAATCAACCCAGACGATGAAACGAACCAAAGTATGCTATAGAATGAAGGGTCAGAATTCCAAATACACACGTCGTTCAAAATTTTCGGAAAATGTTTCACGACCCCTTTAAGAAACAGTGTAGAGGGCTGCAAAGTTAAATTTTCGAAAAGCCTATCTACTGTGAATGCCAAGGAATAGAATGCAGTTATTTCACAGACCATGTCCTGAAAGTCCAGGCTTGCAGCTAGGAAACTGATTGCCACTGCCCTCCGACACCCATAAACACTTCTCTCATTAGCCAAGTGCATACTTAAGCGTCCATGGCAGCTTCAGTGAACTGCAAACACTTTACTAGAGGTAGAAACTAGAGGTTTTCTTGACCAGTTTTCTTGACCTGGGGTTCTTTAACGGGCACTGGCATCGCACAGTACACGGGCCTGGTTATACGCTGTCCTGTCAGAACAGCTACCACAACAGACTACATATGCAACACTTACTACATAAAAAATAAATGTGCCATCACAAAACATACCACTAGTTACTCAAAGCAGCCCGGTAAACAACAGCAAAGCTCCTTTCTATTTAAACCCCTAATGGCAAATGACCTTGCAAATGCACACACAGCCAAGGCACGAAATTCAGCCCATATATCGCATGGTGCGCTAAGCGTACTCACGTCAAATCCTTTGTCAGGATCCCAGCCAACATGCTGTATATGCCTGAAATGAGAAATGATAAAAAAAATTAAAAAACATAAATGCCAAAGGCGAAGAAGACACGAATCAAGAGTCAACCGTGTCACTTGGCAGCCAGCCACAAGCAGAACATCAGACGCTTTTCCTCATTGAAATGAGCGAACGTTGCGACATATTATGGCACAGAACGTGCCCATCTGTTGCGCGAGAGAGAAATCGTCGCAGCAGCAGCGAATGCACTTACTTGAAGTCGGTCGGGTTGCTGATGTCTGCCTTCGTGTACTTCCGCTGCTCCTTTGCCTTCTTGGCCTTTTTGTTGCTCGTTTTTGACGATTTTTTATTGCAGTGCTGGCTGGGAAGGCCATTTGTACCTGTGCAAGAAACAATGGAGGGCGCTCAGAGCACAGCAAACAGCAGGTGCTTACCGCCTTTGCAACTTCTAGAGTGAGCACACAACACTGGGCGAGCTGGACATCCACACTCATTGCTGACCTAAAGCATCTGTTGAATGAGCCTGGGAATTGTTTAGACGCATTACTAAACACTTCTGAGCAGTTTTCAAAATATGAGCTGGTCATAGTCCTTAGTGTACAGGTAACAAAATATAATGAGCAATAAAGTTCTCAACTCCATGGACAATAATGCAGAGCGCTATTGAAAGCTTCAGAGCATACACCATGCTTCCTAGTGTGAGCATTTCTCGACTGCACTTGAGCCTCCCTTGACAACACTGCTATTCATACCGAAGTCAGACCGTTGACAAGACAAAAAGATAAAACAACCAAACAAAAAGAGCCAGGTGCTGACATGGTTGCACTTACTAGGACCCATAGGAATCCGGGGATCATGGATAGGGATGGATTGGTTATTTTTGGCAGCCATTTGTAACCTATTTTTTTCTGTAAGCAAAAAGAAAAGGAAGATGACAGATATAACACACAGTGTACAAGAAACAACGCGGTTGAAATAGCTAAAACGGCTGCTAACAGTAACCATCACAACACACTGCACAGCTATAAAACATGCAGCCTCCTTCCCTTGCCTCTCTATCCACAACAAATGACACAGCAGTGGTAACCCAACAAACTGTCCAGTTAGCTAGAGACGCAACTAAATTACATCAACAGCAACTGGCATCCTGCTAACTTAGCGAGATAAATGTACTTAAGTAAAACTTGGTGCTGGGCTAGCTGGTAGGACATAGATCAGAAGTAAAATAGCTCAATGCAAACAACCACACGGCGACGAAAGATCTGTGTTGTGTAGTCTTTTCATTGTCTTAGAAGCTTGTGTCCTATTGAAAAAGTCGCTAAAACTGTCAACTGCAAGAAAGCTTCAGGTCATCTCAAGTAAGATAAAACTATGCTACTACCAGCAGTTCTCTACAAGTCAAACGCATCTCAATCAGTGCTGGTTGCTGCGGTGATTGGGCACACGTTGTAGGTGGACACACACTACTTACCTTCCCTCTTCTGTTTCCGAGTCCGCAGCTTTTCTTCAACGGCATTACCGAAATTCGCTGCCTCGTCGTCGAACGCAAAGTTAAGACCCGCCTGGCAGTCCTATAATAAAGGATAACTCATTATATTCAACCAGTACATTTTCGTTTGCTAGTTACAACGAATGATTTTTTAGCATTCTGCGGCGCTAACTGCAAGCTGTTGCATAGATTCTGAAAAATACAATTACAAGAAGACGGCACAAAATTCCCACTTACGTCCGCCTCGAATGTGTGGAAGTATGGAAGCTGTGCCTTGTAGGTGAATTCAACAAAGAGCTCCTGTTCCCAGGCGAAGTCGTGCTTCTGCATGGGAAATGCAATGATAACAAAAAAAAACTGAATATAATCACATGAACTGGGCTTGCGAATGACGGTGGCACCTTTGCCCAACATTTCGTTTTGAGAGATGGCTTCTAAAGCTGTTTTTGAAATGTCCCTTGTCCTGAGGTGTTGCTCTATCAGCTATCATCGTAAAATTTGTGGTCAAGTCTGCGAATACCGGACGAGGCTACCACAGAAATTCGTCTCTTCATAACCTTCTCCTCCTCGTAGCAATGACGAGCACAAACCAAGTGAGCAGAGGCAAAGGTCTTTGTGTAGCAGTTTCTGTGCCTTTACAATCACAGTCGCTCCCTTGCAATGCTAAGCCTTTCCTCTCATTTTTCTTCGCAGTCAGCCCCACTGTCACTTTTTTCTGAGATGTCACTCTTAACGACTGCCGATGCAGAAAAATAGCAAATGCGAAATGAGTATTCCTGCACAAGGAATGCAGCAGTGAAGTACAAGTTTGGTTTTATAGTTTATGGGGTTACTCGTCCCGAAGTGAAGTGCTCTGGATAATGCGACCACCTGAGGTTCTTTAACGTGCACTGACATTGCACAGTACATGGGCTTCTAATATTTTGCCTCCATCAATATGCAACCGCTGTAGCCAGGACTGAACCTGTATCTTTTGGGTCAGCACCTGAGCACCATAACCACTGAGCCACTTTGGCAGCCTTTGGGGAGATCATGCAGGTTCATTAACCCCTTCACCGTTTTTTTATATCAACGAATTTCTTAACAAAACTGCTTATTTTTTTTATTCCTGATTTCGATTACTATTGCAATAAAAAGCATGCATTCGATCTTTAAAAAATATTTGGAGCAACCACAGTCAAATTAGCATATTTAAGTTTATTATTCCTCACAATACAGAAAACCAACTTCCGGCTGATAATGAGCGATAAAAATTAAAGAATGACCATCATCAGGCCAGCTTATAGTGAACGTCTTGCCAGGAACTGCCAGAAAAGAAAACTGAGGGGGTCGCGTTGGGATGCTACTGACGTCGATCTTCATCTACTGACGCGCGCCCGCAAAGTTCTCTTCTGAGCTGTCCTCTTCTTCATCGGTAAAACTGCTCAGCATAACGTCATCACTGTCGTCCTCACCCCCTGAAGCAATGTACACTTCAGTGTCTAAGTCACCATCGTCTGAAGAAGATGACGACAAAGAAAAGCGTCTTTCCCGCGAAGACGAGCGAGGAATACACGCGTCGCCTCCGCCGGGTGCCATTTTTAAAACCCAGGTTGCCATACGAAAAAAAACGTTTATGCGGTAGAAGAAAACGAAATAAACAGGTCAGTGCTGCCATCTGTCGAGCAAAATGCCATCTAAGCCACACACGAGCGCTGATCGTCCGAAACGCTGAAGGGAAGAATCTATTCAGCGAGGACGAGCTACAGTCGTCCAAAACAGTTTGGGGACGGCTTGGCAGGGACGAGCGCAGCTCGTCCAAAACGGTTAAGGGGTTAAGCACTGTTTCAACCAAAACCAAATGACCAAAATGAATCTTTGAAAAGTGCTACAAGTACTTTTAAACGTAATGAAGTAAATGTAAAGTTTAGATGGTCAGGCTAAGAGTTCTACAACCAAGACCGAACCAACAATTGTGAGCTCTGTCACTTTGTGAATTGCAGTAAAACAAATTATACTTTGCAAGTAGAATTTAGAATTTATAAATGCCATTTTCAAATGAAATGAAATTTTTGAGAGGGAAAATTGCACTTTTTGAAGTATTTGAGTTGCGTAAAATTAAGCTCCAATTGTTGAAGCTGCAGGATACCCGATGGGATTGAACAGACCTCATTATTTACAAATTCATATTTCTTAGCGCCACAAAAATAAAAGTACCTAACTAAATAAGGAGACTGAAAAAAATGTGCATAATTATACTGTGGCCAGAGTTTTGAAGTAGCTCATCATTCAGTCATTCACACGTGAGTATTTACTGCATTTCCTCGAGTGTGCATTTGTCAGTGCTAATTTCTGTGTTCACTTTTTTTGAGCATTGCAAGCTGAAACACATTTCACTTTTGTTCCAGACATCGTTCTGTCAGAACAGACCTTGGCTTATTCATCTCAAAAGTGATTTCACAGCACCAGAACAATGGGGGCCTTTACCTTGTGCATTGCCAGTTACATCCAATTCCAATAAAATCACTGGATGCCTACTAATGAATCATAAAAATTTGTATGTGGAAACAGTTCAGCTGCGTAAATGCAGAAAATGTTGGAGGCGCAAGAGTAACCTCTCAGCAACGGACTTTTAAAGCAATACTCTATGTACATATGCTGAAAAAAAAAAGCCACCTAATCACACATGCAGATCCTTGTCCTTTGATAAGACCACATTTGAAAAAAATTCCCCGAAAGCAAGCACCAGCTCAATGCCCCCTTTACGAGCCACCTTCATCAACACTCACGTCAAAGTCATAGAGACGAATGAAGAACGCCTTCGCAGCATTGTCCTTGATGAAGCAGGCGACACCGCAGCAGCGGCGCTGCCACCGGTCATGCCTGGGGGGCGGTCCCGACTGGTAGATTTCCGCAATGCCCATGGAGAGCACCTACAGAGAAAGGATCGCATGTCCACACTACAGATAACAGTGCTCGTGACAATTTCAACTATACTTTATTGGCACGGAGAAGCATGGAAAAATTTGGGGTGGTAATTAGTGCAACATGCACCTTGTTTCCTTTAATTTACCTGAAGAATCTCAAATGGGGGCATTAGATGAGGAGGAATGAGGAAAAAAATTCAGGGAGGCACTTTGTTGACCTAAAGTGCGATGAGGAGAAACCCTTCAGCGCGGTGTTGCTGCTTGTGTCACTGATGTGTGGTCAAGATGTTAATTAAGTACATAACTGTTTGTGAATCTTAAATGCTGGAGACACTGGAGGGCGTTTGGGAGGCATCTGTCTGATTTGATGCCTTTCTGCAAACACTCTCCAGCGTCCTAGACAAGAAGAACTACATACGCGTTGGCAGGAAGTAGCGTAGCCATTATCATGCTTGGCTGTGGAACGGAAGGATGGTGGTTTGAATCCCATCATGCACAAAGATTTCTTTTCTGGTCTGACTAGAAAAAGCATGACACCTCTACTGACAACCTTCTGTTGACAACAATGAGGCATTAAGGGCTTTCGCCTTAATAAATGAACAAGCTCCAGTCCCTCAACCATGCTTTGCTTCGATAGCAGTTAAAGGTGCACTGAAGAGGATTCTGAACTTGTCTTTTTGCCGCGGGAACTCAATCTACACGTTCCGAGCTTTCTTAGAAACTTCGATTTATTGCCCTGTGTAGCCGATTTCCCTAATTAAATCAAATTAACGTCCGGCTCCCGCCTTTTTTTTTAAAATTCTCCCTCGTACGGTGGGCGGAGTCCACCAACGCGTGGAACGCCTTTCACCCAGTCCCGTGGCGGCTTGCCGCTCTGCCATCGGAGGAGTAATACGTAGTAGTCCGTAGTAGCAAATAGCCCGCGCGTATTTTTATTTCTTCGGGCTTATTTTGCGGCTATATTATCTGCGAATGAAACTATTTATTCATGGAAATCTAAAAAACAAAATAAAGCGAAAGCAAGGCCTCCACGGGACTGGGTGAAAGGCGCTCCACGCGTTGGTCGACTCCGCCCACCGTACGAGAGAGAATTAAAAAAAAAAAAGCGGGAGCCGGACGTTAATTCGATTTAATTGGGGAAATCGGCCACACAGGGCAATAAGTCACTGTTTCTAAGAATGCTAGGAACGTGTGGATTGAGTTCCCGCGGCAAAAAGACAAGTTCAGAATCCTCTTCAGTGCACCTTTAAGTAACCCCAGGGTCATCTGATACTTTCGTAATGGGCATATGGGTTTCACGAATATTGTAGTCAAAATTTGAATTTTAGTGTCATTGCGCCTTTCCTTCCCTTCTCGTCACTTTTTGCATGCTGGAAGGTTGGCGCTCCTCTGCCGGCCCCACCTCCGGGGGCGGAGCTTCCTGACCCACCAGTGCAACACGGCTTATTGGCCGCGGCCATGGTAGCTGCCTGACGTCTGAAAGAATCTAACCAATAGCCATCTTTCAACTTGTATACGCAGGTGTGAGTGACGGAGGAGGGAGCGAGCACGAAAAAGTCGCCAGGAAGGTGCAGTAGGTATCAGTGGTTAAAACCTTGCTATTGTGACAAGTTTAATGACCACCTAATCCTCGACAAGCCTGGGTTGCTACATGTCACCAACCAATCTCTCTTTCCTTTCTTTTTCTTTGTTCCCGAAGGGAAACATCCTGACACATTCTCTGGTCACATGGTGAGATAATGAACCATGTCTTCTGAATGCATTTTTTGCCATTCACTACAGCTTACGCCCTTTAATGACAGTGACTATTTGTACCACTTCTGTCTAAAAATGTAAATAAATAAGGTGCCAACTGTTCGTGCTTGTACAAACCATTTCTTCCCAACAAAAATTGACATCACCATATTCAGTAACTGGTGATTCCATTTTATATCAGTCTTGGACATCTAGCTGAGGTGCAGTGAAAGAGCCCAAAAAAATATATATCAGCTTTTTGGGGGTGTCGCTATGTTGCTTTCATGTGAAAGTACATGGCTACTGCAGGTGCCAACATAACAGTCATCTATTCTATAAATTCTCCATGCAGCCATTCGCCCATCCGGACGAATAAGAAGGACGACAACTGCTGCAAGTGTGGCAGTCACAGCCCCCTTCACATGCGGTATTGTGATAATGTGGGGAAACAATGAGGTCAGAGCACTGTGCACTAAAATATGAGGTAAAAGATGAGACAAGACAGGACACAGCACTGATAAGCAACTCAGCCGTTTACAGCACAGGATGCAATATATGCAACAGAACAAATAAGCACAAACACAGGAAAGGAGGCACAGGATATGAAATCTACTCGTTCTGTATCCTTTTTTTCTTGTGTGCTATCCTGTATTTTAGCTCTGCTTCTTTCTCTGCTTAGCTTATTCCAGCATGCTACTGCAAAACCATGCTACTGCACAACCGTGCTACTGATAACTGCAGCTGCTGCCGCGGTGGCTCAGTGGTTATGGTGCTCGACTGCTGCCCCAAAGACGCGGGTTCGATCCCGGCCGCAACGGTTGAATTTCTTTGGAGGAGAAATTCTAGAGGCCCGTGTACTGTGCGATCAGTGCACGTAAAAGAACCCCAGGTGGTCGAAATTTCCAGAGCCCTCCACTACGGCGTCTCTCATAGGGACGTTAAACCCCATAAACCAAACCAAACCATAACTGCAGCCCCCCCGACCCTTGAGTGTTGCACAATGTGTAACGTAATATGTATTTGATGTGCGCCTACAAACCTGAGTTTAGCCTTTAATGTTCGACTCCTCTTGCATACAAGAAGACTTCAGTCTTATGTCTATGGCAAAAACGAATGCAAATAACTGCTCCATGAAAACTCCCGAGTACCAAATCATTGTGAATGCCGCGACACTCAAAACGAAACAAGACACGGCTGCCGCAAGGCAACCAGGATGTGATGAACGGTCGTCAACGCCGATGGAGGGCAGATGTGTCAGCGGCCGCGCTGACGGCTCGCCCAATCGCAACTCGCACCGCTAAAAGCGCCATTTATCATCCGACACCTACTAGACGGAACTTTGCCCGGGGAGTGCTTTGAGGCAGTGACGTCTCCAGCGCGTAGGTCACGACAGCTACGTGAGATCGAGCATACTTCCTCAGGGCACCGTGAATCCTGCCGACGGCCGCAGATGCGCCGTACGGAATCCACTACGCACGGGACAGAACTACGCCGAGCGTTGTACTACGGTACGGGATGACTTAAAGAGAGTTCTTTCCGTCGACAAGTCCTTGCAAACTCGCTTAATGCGGCGAGGAACAGGAATGCGCTCCAAAAGATAAGACGCGATGTGGGCTGGTTCCGTGTATTGTTTGATTTGTAGGTACTCCAAGCAAGCGCGAGTCTGCGCACGGCGGCAGTGAGCACGGCGTCTCGCACATAGCCGTCCAAACGGAAAAAGAATGAGGTAGCACTGAAGGGGGCGAGCCAGCTCAGTGGAACGGATATTCGCTCCGACGCCTGCCTGCCGCGCCGAGGCGGCTACGCTGCCACACTTCGTCAGCGGAGGCCCTCACCGACAAAATCGCGGCGCGCGGCGACCTAGTTGACGATTTTCGACGCGGCGTTCGCCTTCTTTCTACCTGTTTGTTTCCTTAATTGCCGCCGTCCCGACAGCGTTTGACGCCCCCTCCTTTCTTTGCTTCTATTTTATTTCAAGTCTGCCCGCACCTCCTCGAACGACGGCCCGATTCGACATCGATTTCTAATTTGTCAGCGAAAAGGAACGCACCGCGGCCGCTATTATCGGAGAGGAGAGCCAGCGCCGAGGCACGCCTGCTGTAGCACACCCCACAGCAGGCGGTTAACGACGGCCTGCCGCGATAAACACTTGCGTTCCTCTCGAAACACAAGCGGTAGCGGCGACGACCAATTCGCGGACGGTGGCGGCCGCTTATCGACGCGCAGCGCGACTCGTGGGAGACCGCAGCTAAAGCGTTCGCTCCAGCTCAAAGCTTGTTTGGCTGGTTGTCACCACCGAAGTGTTTTTTTGGACTCCGTGGCCACAAAAGGAAAGACGTTTACTGGACGCCTCGGTGTTTGTTCTCCCAGGCTAAACAAAGCCGCTGTCATCACTGCTGCTTCAGCGAGGATGACTAAACAAACACACTCTCTCCGGTCCTACCACTGATGACTAGGATCCGCCGCTTGAAGCGGCGGAAGCAGCAGCAGCAGCTGTAGCAATGGGCGCCGAAAAGGCAGCGGCCGTTCTTTGAACGGTTCCACTCGAGTCCCTCATTGAGCGACAAAGGGCCAATTGAGGGGCACCGAGAAGGCCGTGGGCGCAGTCGCGCGCGGCTTACCTGCCATCTGCGTTCCCTGCAGGCGGAGATGATCGTGTCGTTCTCCTCGGCAGTCAAGTGTACCGAGCCCCGCATTTCGGGCCCCTGCTGGCCTCGGTACGCGCTGCGTGGCGGCTGATGATGAGACATGTCGGCTCTCATGGGTTTCACGGCGGTGGCAGCGGCGATGAAGGGATAATCGCGACCATCTTAATACGGTTCCGTTCGGGGAAGCGGCCGCGGCTTGACGGAAACGACGACACACATCGCACACAGCAGCAACCAGCGCCCGATGGCTGCAAATAACTTTGCGCTGGCGACTTGCGGAGTTGGATTGGCTTGACCGGCTGTGGCTTCCCTGGCTTGTGTCGAGCGAAGAGCCGTTGTGGTGGCGGCTACACAGTGTGACGTTTCTTTCCTTCATTTTTTGACATAAAGCAAGCAAAAAGTTGATGTTTAACTTTCTCTTAGCTTCATAAATTTATTATTTTCAGTGTGCGGCACAACAACGAGTTTAGAGCCAGCATTTTTAAAACGTCAATTCTACTCATGGTGTCTGGAACTGAAAATTGAAAGGTATTTTGTTTGTTGTAACTCTAATTTACCGCTATCGTATGGCAGGATATTTTTATTTTAATGACTGTTGTAGTTTCAGCGAACAAAATTTTTGTTTTGTTTAGTTTCTCAAAAGTCCGCCAGGTGCTGCAACAGTGCTTCGCATTCGGCAGCAGCGTCGGCCGACGGCGGCGTGTGTGCGTCTCATTCATTGCAAGTTGTGGTTGTGACTGCGAACCGAGTTCGGCTGTACTATTAGTGCGATCGTCACCCGTGGCATGGTGAGCACATACCGTTACAACGGACCGAAGCCATTTCCCATCCGAGGTAAGCCACCAACAGGTGTTCCGACAGCACGGACGGAGACACCGCGCGTTGCGCAGCAAAAACGAGAAAACTCTCTCGAGTACCCCGACAGTCGAGCCGGGTTGCCTAGGCCTTATATGAAACACAGGAGCCTCTGATCGTTATCGATGCTTCTGTTCTCACCTGCGCACTGTAAATTAGTTAACGAAATTGAACCGAAAACCGTTCAGCTCGACCGTGGGACGGAAAATGCAGACTTCGTGAAATTCGGCCCGGCTAGCGCGACGTAGGTGCTGGTGGAAGTTCCCCAGGAACGTGGATCGATGATAGCTAGCCTTTCGGGCGAACCACTCGCGTGATCATCGTCTCAATACTTGATAAAGTTCGTTTGTGACCCTGGCGCTCGAAATAAGACGCGGCTACTCTTCGTGCGGCGAATGCCGGCTTAAAAAAACTGGCGTGAACACGTCTAGTACTCGGGGTAAGTAGTTTCGCTTGCTCACTGATCGTTGTCCCTCCGAAAATCTGTTACACCACCCGAAACTTCGTGTTGTTGTCTTATTTTTGTGAGCCGACCCAAGAAAGCGTGCAACGAGCGGAACTTGTAAAGATAAAAGCCAAGTTTCGGTCCTGTTGTGCGTAAACATGAATGTTCCCCTCGCCTTTGGTTCCGAGGACACCTGTGGCCATCGGCCCGCAGTGTGCCCTCGGGCGCGTATAATTGTTGGCGATGTCCTTCCCACGATGCGGAGTGTTCGGTGGTAAACCGTGGAAACTTGCGCCAGCGCCGCACACGTGATGGACACGTGAAACCGTTTGCGACGGCGCTGTCGCGTTCAGCTTGCACTGCTGCCCTTCGGCATCTCCTGGTTTCGTGCGAGAAGTCGGCTCACGTAGGTAAGTGTACGTGTCGCTACTGCAGTAATCGGGTTTCGCAGACACATGCTGTTTCCGGTCGCCCGGATGAGATTACATTCGTTTTATATTTCCGCGTTTCCAGGAGAGACCGGTTATTGTGCCCACAGGCGTGAACATGTATTGTGACCTGACGGAATAGAATCGTTTCGGTCGTCCGTGTTTTGACAACCGCCACGATTCGCTGTCGCGTTTCACGCTTCTGAGGGCCTGCGTATCGAAGCGGACGGACGAAGGTGAACGGAGATAAAAAACAAACCTTGAGGGTCGCTGAGCGAAGTGCGCTTTTTTCTTTTTGAAATCGTCGCCGTCGTCTCATCACGCCATCACGCGGTCCATAACCGGACGACATTCCAGTAGTTTAGCATCTTTCGTTGTTCATCGTTCCCGCCGATACTGTGCAAGCAAACAGCGATTCCCTCCTACTTAGAGTTACTGTATATGAGTAACTCTACTCTTACTCGCAAAGCAGAGCCCCCACACGGCTATTTGCAGTAACAAACAGTTTATCTGTAACCATAAGAAAGTTTACTTTGGCGTGTGTGGGTTGGATGTGTTCGGCAGAGTTATCCTTTTGTTATTGAGTGACGTCAGCAGGGTCCGGAAGCTACGTTGTCAAGGCCAATGAGACCATAACGAGACATAGTTAGACTAGAATGAATGGGAAAGCGTTGTGCACGTGCGTGTAAGTGCTGACCTAGAAAACAAGTGTTTAATCAACAAGCCTAGATAGTGCCCAAGAGCAGGAATGCAGTTGTGAAAGTAACTAGTAGATATATCTGTGAATGTAAAGTGTCACCCAGGTCTGAAAGTATTTGCAGAAGTTGTTGGTATAAATATAGGTTATGTTGGCACTATAATGAACTGCAGCCGACAATATCTTTCATGAAGGACTGAGTGTCACCTGTGCTCTTTCCGCTAGCTTGATTCGTGGTACAAACTTTTTAGTTCTTTGCACATCTTGGCTCTGTTTCTGTTTTCCATTCTGTTGACATACTTGCTGACATAGAACGTTCGCTAAAGAGGGATTAGGAAAAGAAATTAGAATTCCTTTTTAGCTGCTATGTTCACTCTTGTCAGTTGGTTCAACACCTGTATATGTCTGTATTCTGAGTGTGTACACACCTCTGCTGTCGTTCTTTATCCTGTCCTAACTGCTTACTGGGAAAATTGGAATGCTTGCGTTTCTCTCTCCTAAGGCATGCATGCAGTGCATGGCTTGATTTTTCATTCTGCTTTGCAAGAAGCATTTTCATTAATTTTCTGGGCTTTATTCATGAATAGGCTTGCAGTGCAATTTCCACTGTTCCTCCATGGGTGAAAAACTTATTTTATGGCCATCTTCAGTAATTACTCAGTAATCTTTCTGCTTCCTTTGCTCAAGAAAAAAAAGAGCAAAAGTTTGCAGATGCCTTCACGATAATTTGCAAAAGGTCGCACAAGTGTTGGAAGTTGAGCATCAAGTTAAACAACTGTAAGTAAGTGTTTATTTGAAATGGTGAAGACACAGGACACGATATGAGATCATTATTGAAGTATGAACCATTTAAAAGAAACATTATGTCAGCACATCACCTCTCACTTCGTTTTACGAATAGGTTAGCTATCGCGAAAAGCAGTTACTGAGGTTAATCAAGGTCTGCCATTGAGTTTTACTCCCATTATGGGCCTTTCGCAAATTCGTTTTGTTATGTCCAGTTTTCTGTTTACCTTTTGTTGACAGCATTTGCATTATCCTTTCACATCCTGAACTCATGAAGAGTTGTGCGAAAAACAGAGGGTAGGTGAGGTGGGTGAAAAGGTACTGGTGAGGAAGCAGAAATTGCAGGCTCGTTCACATCACTCGCATGCTTCCAGCAGATGTTTATGTAGGTGATGCAGTTGTGCCTTGATTGCTCACTAGGAGGCGTTTTTGTTCAATTTGGTTTCCGTTGTTTTTCTGACACAGCATGATCACTGCAAGCATGGCGGATCTTATAGTGTTCCTGCTGCTAAGAAGCGTAAAAAAATTGGATGTCGATGCGTTTCGCTCAAGTAGGCGTTTCAAAAGTGGCATTTGAATTTGTGTAGGTGTGTTACTGCCTAATTGCCTTTTCCTGTTCCTGTCAGAAGGGCAAGCAGAACACCGTAGTGTCAGGAGACACAGAGCGACATTGTTATTTTTAATGGGAGCCTGCACTATAGGGTAAAACTGCCCTTGAGTACATGCGTTGATGTGGGGGTTTCGTCTGTTTCTTGCCTTGCATGTTCCCTTCGTGTTGAAGTATCACTCTTCTGCGGGAAATTCTTCTACAGCGAGGGTAATTTATTTCTAGGCGTTCTTGCGAGGTTTATAAACTTTGTGGTAAGTTCATGTCACTTCTTGCAAGCTCGTTTGGGCAGCTAACAGCGCCTTCAGTAAATACTCGTATACATAAAATCGGCAGGAATAACATTTTCTGTCATTGTGTTTAGCCTCCACCTCCCACCACCACTTAGAAAAGTAAAGGATCGGACCGGCGTAGCTCGTAAAATCGTTAAAGCGTCCGCACATTGTTGCGGTTAGAAGATGCGTTATAGCGCGCTGAGCAAGAAAATAGATGTGGGCTTTAGTTCGTAGTTGTACTGAGGCGATGAATGCCAACAGTCTTGGAGAAAAAAAGACACTAAGAAGCGACAGCATACATTTAATGACGCAGTCTACAGGATGGTACTGTTTTCTGCCGCAGTCGACAGGATAAGGCCATCACTAAGCAGGGTTCTCGCTTTCTTTTTTCTTTGAGGAAACTCTTGGAAATTAATAAAACAACCCAAATAGTGAATGACAGGTAAGTGCCGCGTCGGCGGCTCGCCTGTTGACAACCGCAGCTGTTCGTCGATAGTAGAAGCCTCCCACCACAGCTCGCTGAAGAGTCAGAGAACGCCGAAATGTTAGCGTGAAAAGAATCGCAGCATCGCTTGTAGCTGGAGCTAGTTAGGTGATAGTGGCTATTAAGGGCGAGAGAAGTCGGCTTCAGAGAGCGTGGCTGTTGGTTGGTCGCTTCGCGCATCGTTGCTCTCGGAAAAGCGCGTCATCCGCTGAGTGAATGCAAATACGAAATTAGGAAGCAGATTTCAGACCTGATAAGCCACACGCAGCTGTTAGGACTGGATGTCTGTTCTTTATCCCGTTACTCATTCCTACTAAAGAAAAAGGCATTCGGACGGAGAGATGTCTTTTGACAACGCGTACAATAGGCTTACTTGACACCTCTTCTGGTAGCTTGAGCAGCGATCTAAAAGTTTTTAGTTGTAAGCATTTGTGAGATAGTAACTGTGAAGCCCGCGCTATCTGTGGAAGAGCAGCTGGAATGCGGTGCAATATTTTAAGTCTCTGCGCCACCACTCGCCAAAGTGGTGCAAAGCAATTTTCCCTTGGTTCTGTAGGTTGCAGTTTAGGATATCAGCGGACAAACATCTGCCTTTCAAGAATTTATTTTGATGCGCGCAGCGCTCTCTCCATTACGGGATGTTGGAATCGGTTTCCGATCTGCTTTTATCCTCCCGCTTTGAGCATCTGTCGGTGGCCGAGCGCCGCGCGGATCCGCCCGCAGCGCGGTGGTTTCGCTGCTTGGGTTTTCTTTCCTCTTCGCAGAACTTGGAGGTCCCTGCATTTTTCAGCTGGACTACATCTGTCGCGAGCCGAAGCGGTCGTCTATGGTAACGTTGGCTTACCGGGAGCTTCTCGCAGTTCGACTCTGCGCTCTCTGTCTCTCACCGCCCGCTCAACTGCCTGCAGCGGGAGTGCAAGGGCGAGACTTCGTTACGATTCTACTCCAGTTCTACCCCGACTCGATGCTCCTCTATCGGTCATTAGCGAGAGTGCCGACCTGTTATGTCTGCCCCTGCAGTCGGATACGACTCGAGAACGAAGCGGCAAACACCCATCAAAGGAAGCCCTTCAGCCATGGTGTCGACCGATTGTCATGACGTCGCGGGCACCTGGCGGCCACTCTAAACACGAATACGCCTATATGGGAGTAAAAAAGGGAGTAAGCTCTCTTCTAGCGCACACTCTCTTTAAAAGGGTGTTCGCCGGAGGACAACTTTACACCCTTTTTACTCCTTTCCGTTTAGAGTGCGCGATGTCACGCTAGAGGGTTGATCGCAACGTGATGACTAGAGGCCGGATTTTTAGGCACTAAAAAGCCCGTTTTAGACGCCATAAATAGGCGGCTAAAATTGCATTTTAGGCACCGAACAGAGAAAAATAGGCACTATAAACTTTATCAAAAGTGCACACAGTTCCGAACTTCAGCGCGCAATATCTGCCGTAAAAAAAAAAAAAAAACTCAGCAGGAATGATTTGGGACCTTAAGCAAGGTGCGAACATTAAAAGCCATTTTTTTTAAGGCTGTTGCGCAACTTTTCGTGCAATACACATGCTTCAGCACAGCAAAAGGGACGGTTAGCAAGCCTTTTAAAACACCTTGGTATACCTCTAAATAAACAATTCGCTTGTCGTGTACAAAAGTAGAAACAATGAACACCTTAACAGTAGGCCATGTATTTAGAAATTGATAGAAACGTTGTCAATTCAAAGCATCTGACAAATGAGTTCAGTCTCCGCTCACACAGGAATTGAACTTATTTATTGCAGGCATACACGATGCTTCAACATTAATAAATATGTTGTCATTTGTGTAAACAGTGTTCTATATTTTGTGGCTTCACATGTCTGGAGCGACGCGACTATCAAATGGTGCTTGCGATTAGAAGGGTCTGGAAACCATAAATACGAGATGCTAGAAAGTGTTACACACAGTGCTGCTTGATGCGGAATATGCCGAAAAGAATCATAGTTCTGCACGGGCCTACGTACATCCACGAGGATCCATGGTAAAATAAACATCATCCATCTAGAAATCACTGTTAAAGCTATGGAAGCAGTAGCAGACAAGCACCATCTGAGGCACAAGGAACGAAAATAAGGCAGGTTACCCAGGTGGAAATTTTAATCAGTTAAACTGTTTCTAGCAGGTTTATGGAACATTTTACTTCAATTGGAACCAACTGGAATTATTTGGACGAACGTATAACTTACTCCGCATACTTTCCGAATTGTGGTGCCATCTGGTCAACTACCACTTTAACAGCCAAAGTCATCAACAAGCTCCCACGATAAAATGGCAGAAAATAGAAAAAAGGTTGCTTCGATATTTTCGGCTGACGTGGTTGGTATTGTGTACACAGCCGGCGTAGGTGCAGTGTTCACCGCAGCCAACTGACGAGGTCATCTAATGTTGCCACGTGTGTGTTCTACTCAAAACCGAAATGGATTCGAGAGCAAACAGAATCTGAAAGCAAAACCACAGCGTATTTCAGGCCCCTTTTCTGTAAAATAGGGCATTTTTAGGCACCGACGTCGGAAATAGGCATTTATAGGCACTGACACCCAAAATAGGCATTTATAGGCACTATAAAAACACTATTAAACATATTGTCAACACCTAATTCGTGCTCATATGTAAAAATGGTGCGCCTACGAAGCGTTGAAAAAAAATAGGCATTTGCTTAAAATCCGGTCTCTATAGTGATGACAAACTACCCACACCATTGGCTGGATGGCCTCCTTTCTTAGGTCCTGAGTCGTGTCCGACTTAGGATTGTCCATCAGAGTGGACGACGACCTGATGGAGTTGTCAGGTGATGGGCGTATTGTATTGGCCCACGGCCGGCTAATCTGGCTTGCCGTGCGAGCCACGAGCCACCGTAACCCGACGGCTTGTGACAGACGAGCTTCCCCATTCGTCGCCATGTAAAACGTTCAGGAGGACACACGTGGTGCCAGTAATGAGAGGGCTTTGCAATACCTGTGAGGATTTTTACTGAGAGTGAACAAGTGCACCTTTCCATACATGCGAAGTCAAACTGAGGACAACGCAGCGAACTACGGTAAGAAAAATGGTAGGTGTAACGTCGAGAGTCAGGAAGAGGGCAGAGAGGATCAAGAAACAAACGCGAGTGAATGACATCCTAGTCGAAATCAAGAGGAAGAAGTGGGCTTGGGCAGGGCACGCAATGCGAAGGCAAAATAACTGATGGTCCTTAAAGGTGCACTGAAGAGGAATCTGAACTCGTCTTTTTACCGCTGGAACTCGATCTACAAGTTCCGAGCGTTCTGAGAAACTTGGAATAATTGCCCTGTGCGACCGATTTCCTTTATTTAAATCGTATTAACGTCGGCTCCCGCCTTTTCTTTTTTCAATTCCCCGAGACGGTGGGGAGGAGTCGACCAACCTCTCGCCCAGTCCCGTGGCGGCTTGCCGCTGTGGCATCGGCGGAGTGATACGTAGTGATCGGCGAAAGCAAAGAGTCTACGCGTATTTTTATTTCCGTGGGCTTAATTTGCAACTATGTAGTCTCTGACTAGATCTATTTATTCACGTAAACCTAAAAAACAAAATAAAAACGAAAGCAAAGTCGCCAAGCAACTGCCTGCAAGGCACTCCATGCGTTGGTCGACTCCTCCCATCGTGTGCGGGGAATTAAAAAAATTCGCCAGCCGGGACGTTTAATCCGATTTAAATTAAGGAAATCTGCCGCACAGGGCAGTAATCCCGAGTTTCTAAGAATGCTCGGAACGTGTAGATCGAGTTCCCGCGGCAAAAAGGCGAGTCCAAATTCCTCTTCAGTGCACCTTTAAGGGTTACAGATTGGATTCCAAGGGAAGGAAAGCATAGCAGGGGGTGGCAGCAGTTTAGGTGAGCGAATGAGACTAAGAATTTTGCGGGGATACGGTGGCTGCAGCCGGCACAGGAATTGGAGAGAGATTGGAGAGGCATTTGCCCTGCAGTGGGCGTCTTCAGGTTGTTGATGATGATCAACTTTTGCTCCATTCTTCCTTACATCACCGTCATTGCGAGGGCGCTGTAGTCGGATACAACTCAAGAATGAAGCGGCGGATGCTCCTTAAAAGAGGCCCTCCATCCACAGGCGTCGACTGATTTTCGTAACACCGCGGCTGATCAGGTTAAACTGCGGTTCATCCCCTTTAATCTGCCACCCACTGCGTCGTCACGTTAGCAGTCCCAAGGGGATTAACCGTGCACGACGTCATGAGAAATCAGTCGACGCCATTGGCCGAAGTGCCTCCTTTGAGGTGCATGTCGCTTCTTCTTCAGTTGTACTCATGCTTGCATGGCGAAATTCGGTATACGGCCTTATAGCATTGCTCCTGCGGACGGCCTGATTTTAGGGGGTACAACGGCAGCTGTGTAACACGTTTTTCTTTCCTCTATAGTTTTGCTTCTGATGAGCAGTAATAGCCGCGATACTGCTCCAGCTTGTATGTTCATACAGCCAAATTCAATACCTGTTTGTTATTTTCATTGCAGCTACAGTGGAACCTCGTTATAGCGAAACGGTCCGTAGCGAAATAAGGGATATATAACGAAGGAATGACGATTCGCCTTGGAAGCTCGGTCAACACGGGCTATATAACGAAGCTACGGCTATAACGAAGTAGTCGCCGCGGTCCCCTCGAACTTCGTTATAGCGAGGTTCAGCTGTATATATCTGTACCGGATTTGCGTTCCTCTGATCACCTCCTTCAGTGGGTGCCCGTGCCTGGCTTTTCTCGCCGTTTGGAGGACATTTATTTCCGTTCATTACGTTCTTTGCTTCATTCTTTCGTTTTCCTTCCCGTACACATCCGCGGTGGAACCAGGTCAGGCCGGGCGCGATGCCTATCGCCGCCTGCTCGTCCGTCCGCGGCGCCGTGGCAGGATGCCACGAGCTCCCGCGGCGGCGACCGAACCCTGACGGAGACAAAGGCATCGAGGTGTTGTCGTAGGTGCGCCTCTTACGACACACTGCTTGTCTGAAGCGTCGACACGTCGCCTGTCGTGTAAACAGGTCGTCGATCTTTTCCTTCGCTTGTTTATTTTTTTTAAAATTATATATCTTCAAAAATATTCGCATTCACACTATGCAGTGAAGTCTGTGAAGGGTATGGGCCGGATTAATGTCATATTAAAATTACACTTCGCGCAGCCCTGAAGGAGGCGGCACCGCGGGTCTGTGGAGAGCTCTTGTGGACTTTGTCTTGATGTAGGTGGCGATAATTACCTACCCAACTCACTTGAGCTCCCAACTCATTCGCTGCCTAGCTGCCTCCATGAAACTTGTGGGTTCCTAAGTGGACACAGGCCACCACCCACCGCGGGTTCGAGCTTCGCGCGAGCCAAGGGCCCCGATCAGCCGTCACCACACACACACTGGGACACCGATGCAGTGCACTCAGCCTCCGCTGGGAGGAGAGCGATTCGCCGCAAAGAAATAGGCCTCCAAGTTCACAAAGGAGACGTTTATTCACATCGTCCTCCAGCTGATACACACACACTCAATAGTCACCCCGTCCCGGGGGCGCGCGAGGAGCAAGGCTCCGCTGCGCGCACGAAGCGACTCGAGTAATGCGCACCGCTAGCACGCCGCTGCAGGAGAATGTCCCCGCGGCAGTGTTGTGATCTCTCTCTCGTGTCGACCGTTGGGCCGGTTGCGAGAGAGAGTGGGCATTCAACGCAAGGTACGCCTGTCAGAGGTCGCTGGACCCCGCTGGACAGGCTCGAGCCGCGGCAGGTCAGAGGACACGTGCGGGCGAGCTCGAGTAAGCACTGGTCCGAACGGCAAAGGCCGGCACGGACAAACAGTAACGTACGCACCTTACGCTGTCTCAGAGGGATCTCTCTCTCTGGGCTCCGCTCGGACGGTCGCGCAGCGCGCGGCCGCCCAAAGCGGGTCCCAAATTCCCGCCAAAAGGCGCCAATGGCAAAGGCCCTTGGGGAGCCGGGGCGGAGCTGTGGCTAAATGACAGTGATTAGTCACCCAGCCGCCTCTCCACCGCCTGAGGCGGGAGCAAGGGAAAGAGGAGAAACAACGCAGGAAGCCGGCACAGCCGCGCAAAGGCAACGGCGGAAAGCCAGGATTCCCACAAACTACAGAAATCACTTCGTCTCCCAGCTCACTGTCTCTCCCTACTCATTGTCTTTCTCCCTGAACTCGCCGATCTCACTCACTCACTCACCTCACCTCACCTCACCTCACCTCACCTCGGCTCGGCTCGGCTCGCTCAGTTCCATCGTTGGATCTGTGCCCCTTACCGTATACGTTCTTCATTCTTCATTGACTGGGTGTTCAGACTGCAGAGTTTACGAGTCATGTTTTTGTTCTTGTTCTTCGTTGTTCACAATAGTCCTGAGAAGTATTGATGCGTCAAGTACTTTTCCGTCGCAGAAGACAAGGCGGCGAGTTCTGTGTGAAGGTTAGGAACAAGAGTTGACCTGCCGGTTGGGTTTACTGCTCGCGTTTAAAATACTTGTCATACTCGGTATGAGAGCCTGATCAGCTTCTTCGCACTTGGAGCCGGAGCACGCCGGCTTTGTCCGCCGAGAGCTCCAGCTGTTCACGGGGCTGAGATTTCCGCGGTGCGGTATGCTGTGCATGCCGTCGGCTTTTTTGCACATTCCAGGCGGCACCCTCCTGTGTGTGCACGCGGGCTGAACGCAGCTGCTGTAGTTTCCCTTGCAAAAACGGGCGGATCGTGCGGGCTGCCCAGGCCGAAGCCCAGGGACGTCTCCAGTCGGCAGTGCGTGTTCCATCTGAGGTCGCCTGCGGTTCAAATACCGCACGAGCTGCTCTCTAAAAATCGCTTTACCGAGGTGTAATCCGAGAAGCAGCAAGCACACACTATACAAAAGGACTACCCCTGTCACACTAGCACATTTAATGTCATTCTAATCGAATGACATTGGCACCTAATGTCATTAATCGACTGCTACACGGAAACATGTAATGTAGGTTCGAATGACATTCTCCATCGAATGAGTTAGGGGAACTCATTCGCATTCGATCTCGAACCGAATGCGTACTCTGGACACCAGGTACGCAGCAGAAACAAGCGACGCGAAAAAAGTGCACACTGCAAAACTTAGAAAGTGTATTTACTTAGTTCTGGTAAAAAAAGTTACTGTTGGTGTGATTGTGTTCACACTAGAGGCTGTCGTGGATAGCTATTACTCTCGCTTTCAGCAGCAGCCAACAGCAGCGGCCGTGCGTGAAGCAGCGTCTTTCCCGCGACCGTCGGTCATTTTGGGTTCCGTGCTTCTTTCTGGCTGGCGTGCCATGTTCGTTAAGCTAGAAAGTACTTAAAGACGTAACTGAGCAGTTCACCTTTTGGAAGTCATTTCCATGCTCCGCGCGTGTCCGCGCGCCGCCATGTCAGGCATTTTGTTTGTTTACAGTTATCGGATTTTTGATCGACTTTGTACTTGGCTTGGCTTTTGGTGGCTAAAGTGGTGCAGAATGGCCGGAAGTAATATTTTAAGCTTATAATACTGCACACAAATGTTCTCATTCGCTTTTGAAACACTGTACAACAATTTCAAACACCTCTTATGCGCGCTGATGGCTTTCAGTTGAACAATTTTTTTTTTTTTCACCGATCACCAATGCCATCATTTTCGAGTGGCATTATTTTTTCCCGTGTAGCACCGAAAGACACCAAATGACATTCGATGCACCGATTGCTTAGGTTCGAATGACATTAAATTTGTTAGTGTGACAGCGGTGTTACACTCTTTTTACTTCCATATAGGCGTATTCGTGTTTAGAGTGCAGGATCGAATCTCGGCCACAGCGGTGTAGCGTTTCGGTGGTCGGGAAGTGCAGAAAGTCCGCCGGACGTTTACCTTTGTGGTAGTGCCAATTTTGCCGACAGCTGAGATGGGTTGCGAAGTTTAGTAACACTGGATAGGGGTCGTAGGATAGTCGTGCGTCACGCGAGGTCACTCAACCTAAGGGGCAACTTCCGGCGTGACGTGCGCAGTGAGGGAAACCTAGGAGAGAGAGCGATAAGGGAGTGAGGAGAGAGCGGACGGCGCCGACGACGACATGATTTGGCCGAACGTGCCATATTGCAGCTGTCGCTGACAAACGCCCGTGTTATATGTGCGATGTCATTACACGGTGACGTACCCCAGGTAATCCGGAGTCCTCCGGTGTGGCGTCCCATATGGCCTACGGGGCTTTCTTGCCGTGGGAAAGATCACTCTCACTCAATCAATCAATCAATCAATCAATCAAAACAAAGCAACATTTGAGAAAAAGCGCACTTAGTGGTGCTCATTGGGACACTCTTCAGCTTAAGCGTTGTAATTGAATGTAATTCGAGCAGTTCAAACATAAATTAATTCTGACTGAACATTCGCTTGAGTAAGAAAAAGGTGTACTCGGGGGCCCTTTGCGATGTTAAAGAATAGAGTTGAAATATTCCGATTATCAAGGATTATATTTTGAAGGTCTAACATCCCTTAAAGATTCCGTCGTCATTGTTTTCGTAAAATCCTTGTCATGGTGGTGAAAAGTAGCTTATAATAGTGCAATTAATACCTGTCTGTTTGTAAGCTATAGGGTGTTAACGAGAGGGCTTACACTTTTGTACTGGGTCCGTATTTACACTCTCTATATAGCATCAGTAGCGTGGCATGCAGAGAGTTTAGTGAGGCAAAGCAAAGTAAAGATTCTATTGAGAGGAGTTATGGGACTTTTATGAGTCACACCTTACAATATCGGAAAACCCCTTTGTCAGGAGACACAGTTAAGAACATAGGATTCTCGTGGAGAGGTCGCAAAGTAAAAATGGTTTATTTAGGAGTATATCTAGGGTGAACTCTGTGTGCTGTGCGGGGGTTTTAATAGGGGATAAATACATTAACCCCGCGTAACTACGGCCGACAAAGTTCAAAGCCGCCACACCCCACACCGTAATCACGAACGCTATCCGAACG